>NW_026866999.1:600000-801239 GCF_026571515.1 Ruditapes philippinarum
CAGCTCTTGTTTACCCTACCCACTCTAACCAATTTGGGTTTTGAAGCAAATGTTCATATATTTTACCCAAAATTTCTGACCTTCATTGTAGACTGTTGTAGGTTTTGTATGGTAATAAAAAAGCTACTTACTACTATGCTTTATGGTTTATTGGCCTAGGAGATGTCCAAGCTGCCTGATATGATTTAAAGGTTAAAACAGTCTGAAACAGTATGATCTGCCTGATGTACAGCATTAAGTAAAACTTATGTCTTTACCCACCAGTTCCAATGTAGTTTGCATATTATAAATAAGAATTTATTTACTTTTTTTTACCCTTAGTTATTATTTCTATTGCTTTTTTTGACATTTTAATTGGGTAATTACGCAAATACGCATGTTATCTGCAGCCCTGCATGTATCTTTATCATATTATTAATTTGTGGCAAAATGTGTGCTTGATTTCCCACTTGAAAAAGTATATATTTTTACTCAATTTTAATTCAACAATTTTCCCCCATTCAATTGTTATATTTAAAGCATAGTTATCCTGGTTTTCAATATATGGAAATTGAATTGATGAAAGTTGATTATTTAATTTAATTTTGTTCGGAAGTTGATTCCCTCCCCTCGACCCTTTAAGATATTCATTGAAATGTTGCATGTGTCTTTTGGAATCATGGTTGGTAGGTCACTGACTAAGATCCATAATTTTACTGCCTGGCTTTTGTTTTTCTTATAATCACACCCAAAAATTAGATGTAATCACACCAAGGGATTATTAACTGTTATAAAGCAAAGACTAGTTGTGCGCTGTTTTTCTGACTGCAGGTGTTTTTGTATATTTTAGGACAGCGTTTATGTCGGGAAGAAGATAAGTTGAAGGCTGGTCGAGGCACTTACACCAGAAACAGTTTCATATATTCATCACTCGCAGGTCCATTAATAACTACAAAAAATGAAGATGGGATGGTGAGTAATGTTTTAGTACAACTATAAACTTCATTTATATTCCTTTACCTGCCAAATTTGTATATTGAACTTTTTGCTTTAAATTTGATATGTTATTGTCCATTCTTTATGACAGATTTTATATAATGGTGAAATTTTGTTTATGTGCCATCCAGTACTATTGATGGTTGATATAAATCTTGACTGAAACCTTGATATACATCTTTACTTCATTATTTTAAACTAAAGGGAATCATTATGCTTTATTTTTAAACTAACACCTGGAGATACTGGTGGCAAAGACTTGTCCGTAAATAACCAAGTTATTAAATTAGGACCTGCCGAAACTGAAAGTTTTTAGCCTTTCCCAACAGTATACACATGCTATAGAATCAGGCATGCCTGCTCACCCATGCATTACTTCAATGGTAAAAATGATTTTTCCTTTAATTTGGAAACTCATATTTTATTTTTGATCATATTTTATTATTGAAATGATATACATTCTTTGTTTAGACATTGGTGGAGGTGGTAAGGAATGCAGAGGAAAACGTTGTCCCATCTGTTGATGCTCTAGTTACAGCAAAGGTAAGAATATGAGGAGTAGCCATTTTAACCAGTTAGATTCACGCCAGGGACATCAAATTCTTTTATGTTGCGGCATGGCTGAGTGGTTAACTAGTCAGGCTAGTTATCTAAAGATAGCTGGCCACTTGGGTTCAAACCCATTCAGGGGTAAGCTGTTGTTTCCTTGAGCAAGAGAGTATGCTCATTGATTATAACTGGTTGGTTCCAGGAATTGATTTGAGAGTGTGTCTTTAAGGTTAATGCTTTTTGTTCCCCCACTATGGGGGCGGGGGCATTTAGGTTTATCCTTGTCTGTCCATCCATCCGTCCGTTCTCTTTTTGTGTCGCACGTAGCTCAAAAAGTAATTGACCTAGAGTCATGAAACCAATCAAATTAAAAGTGATTCAGTTTATAAAAACTCTTTCATGAGAGGAAACAATCCTGGTATCTTCCTGTCTTCATATCATTTTTTTTTCAATGGTACTGGAAAATTGTAAAGATATGAATATTTTGACAGTTCTAAACAATATGGCAGCCTGGTTAATTGATATTTATTAAGGATGTGAATACAGTCATGGAAACTAGAGATTATGACAGTATTTTTTTTCTTGAAAATGTTTACAAAACATGATTGCTATGGTAACATAAAAAGTTAAGATAAGGCTACTAATGACAATAACTAACAATAAGTATTTGGATAGGATAGGTGGCCATAATTATACAGAATTATATCATGTAACTTTGCTTCTACTGATGGTCAAGATTCTTGTTGCTGTGATGAAATTGAGGGTCTTCTGTGTTACCAGCAACCCCACAGACTTGTTTTCTCAAACATAACTACATGATCATTTATTTCAGGTGACCAATGTGAACCCTAGGTTTTGTAAATGTGCCATCATTAGAGTTGGAAAAACTACATTAAAAGATTCCTTCCGTGGGATGATAAGGTGAAATATTATATGTTAATTAATATCTTGTAAACCTTTTACTATATAGCCTAATGTGGCTTCACATTGTGTTATTTGGATCTATCATGCTGGAAATGAATTTCTTGCATATCAGACTGGCGTTTCCGTTAGTTTTACCCATGCCAGAAATTTCATCTGGCATGGGGGGTTCCAGATGAGTCGCGTGCTGTACAATGGCACGATAAAGATGACGTCATTTTACCATTATGAATGATTTTGTGATTCATACGCTGTTGAATGAAAGTAGTTACGGTTGAATTGATCTAAATTTTCATTGAAAATAAAGATAAAATATAATGGAATATGGTAGAATATGCAAGAAAAAATATCAGACATATGTTTGCGGTTTGGATCGGAAAATCCGTCCCTCGGTCACCCGCCCATGGGCGGGTCACCTCGGGACGGATATTCCGATCCGAACCGCAAAATATGACAGATATTATTAATCACTCGTTCAGTAATTTTTTACAATTTTACCCAGGGGTGAGTATTCTAGATAGACTTAAGAAAACATAATGCTCCAGTTCTCTCCCCTGATAAAAAATCAAAATGAATGGCTCTTGAAGTATAATAATATATAGCGCTGAAAATTACTTTAAAAAAGTAAAGAAGCCGAGGGTGTTATTTCAGTTCAAGTGAATATCTTTATAATATTTGAAATTCAAACATCTCTGACAAACAGTACAAGTATCGTGAAAATGCAAAGATTTTTAGAATGAATATTTCAATTATCAATCAGGTATTTTTATTTTTTTTTGAAAATAAAATTATTAATCAACTTATACTGTTTATCACATCTTCAGGTCAAAGTGTAAGGTCAAATATGTATCAAATATTGAAAACTGTTTTTCAGTAATTTTCTGAATGCCATTTAACTGGCAGCCTTTGAACTTTTTATGGCCTCTTTAAGCATAATTATTGAAGTAAAAAAAAATGTTTTGTTTTTTTTCAGGAAGGAAGATGTCAGGGCCACTGAAAAAGATAAGGTTTGATGATCTTTTATTTATCTTTATAGATATACAGTCAAACTTCAGCTTAAGACCACTGTAAAATGAACATCATACACAGCAAATTACACACTTTTTACTTTCTAATATCTTTTGGTGAAGACTGTCAAATATATTGTGTTTGTACCTTTTGTCTTACCTTCTGTAGTGCTCAAACCTGTAGTCAGGTATCTTGTAAACTGTGCGTACCCTTCTGTGGGGCTCAAACCTTTGGTTGGGTTACACTGAAACTATGTGGGGCTCAACAATTTTATGGGGTTTCAGGTAAAATGTGTGTACCTTCTGTAGGGCTCAATCTGTTAATATGTTTTCAGGTACCTTTTTCACAAAATTCACACAAAATGCATTTTGTTTCAAAATATTGATGATATTTGTCATTGCCTAGGTTTGTCATACTTTGATTTATTAAACTTTACATTGTTAATTTAAAACATTTCTATATCAAGTGACTAAAAGTAACCCACAGTGTAGCTTGAGTTTGTTTTGCTTTAAATTTTTACAGTGATGAGCATATGCCATCTTTAATATAGTCAGGCCACAGTGCAGTCTTACAAAGCTCTTTACTATTGGTAGCATTTTCTTTTGGCAATTTTGATTTAGAAAACTTCAAAATATGAGGAGGACTATTCCAGAGTCACAGTATGGCAAATACATTACAAATTCAGGATATTAAAGGTTTATTCAAGGTTTAAAGGTGGCCATATTTACAAAATCATTATTGTGGTATAACTAATTCTCTATCATTAATGATAGCTCACAATAAACAAAAAAAAATCTTTTTAGTTAATTTTATCATTACAGGTTGAGATGTATAAATGTTTCAGGCCTGGTGATATTGTGATTGCTAGAGTGATCTCCCTTGGTGATTCACAGTCTTACCTTCTTACTACGGCAGAAAATGAATTGGGTGTTGTCATAGCAACCAGTGAAGCAGGTGATTTTATTTTATAATTAATTCTATACTTTTCAGTGCACAATTGTATTTCAGTATTTTAAGAATAAGGCCCATTCCCATTTGATTAAAATTGGAAATTTACATGCAACATGCACATGGTGCCTAGAATTTTTCGTTTCATACAAAGATTTGTTAACAGTGTTTAAATATAGCTTCAAATTGGAAAATAAGGAATTATTTTCATTTCCGAATATAACCAAATATTATCGAGAGAAAAAAAACATTCTGTCAGTCAACCTTTTGGATAAAAGATATTTCATACATAACTTTTCCTAACTGGACTTGGTCCATTTTTTCAGTCAAGACAAAACTATCATTTTTAGGGAAATTTTTTAATTTGAAATGATTTAATAGCACACATGGCAGACCATGATCAGGTCATGAGATGGTATAGAAATGGCGGCATTTCTTAGTCTTGTCGCACACAGGTAGCTTCAGTTGCAGCTAGCAGACAATGTATTAAAAGAAAATGAGCCGCGTCATAACAAAATCAACATAATGGGTTTGTAACCAGCATAGATCCAGACCAGCCTGCGCATCCGCGCATTCTGATCAGGATCCATACTGTTCAGTTTCTCTACTTGTTATAGAGTTGGTAAGCGAACAGCATGGTTCGTGAACAGCATGGATCCTGATCAGACTGCGCGGATGCGCAGGCTTGTCTGGATCCATGCTGGTTGCAAACCCATTATGTTGGTTTTGTTGTGACGCGGCTCAAATTAAACATTCTTTGATATTTATGTATTAAAATTTGTTTTAGTCTGAAATTTTAAAAGATATTTTATAATGCTTGCTGGTATTGCACTAAAATCTGAGTTGCAAAATTAAACAATTTTTTTAAAGAACTATTTCTGATATCTAACTAATCATAATATTCAATCTCATTGCTTAAATTTTAGTTGTACATAGTAATACTGTATGAAAGGATAGCCTTTGTTAAGATTTTAATATATGAATTTTAACATTTTTGACATAATGTATATATACATTATGTCATATTAGTTAATAATATTTAATGCTGTGAGTTTACTGTATTTATGAGATAAACATATTTTTCTATGTCATGTCTTCACATTGGAATAAAAAAATTATTAAGAAAATAAATATATATTCCTGGAAAATCATATAGACTTGTATATTACATAATTAGGTAATTTCTTTTTTTATTTTTTTTCATAATTTATTATATAAAGTAAAGAGCTGAAGTGTTCCATGAAATTCATGATATTATACAATAACTGGTCACCTTAGTGCAGTAATGAGTTTAGTCCTTTTACATTTAATAGGAGTTAACCAGTTATTGCTCTAAGGTCATGAAAAATTCATGTATTATATGTACTCTTTATTAATGACAATGATTATTATACACACACATCATTCTTGAGTGCTGAAGTTCATCTATCCACTTGTTACAATTGGAAACATTAAACGTATTAAGTGGATTAATTGTATGAGCATCATGATAAGTGCATGTAGAGGTTCAAATTATGACCATATTTCATTTAACATAGATTGGAATGCTATTTTTATAACATTTTCATTGCTTTACGTTTCATTGATATAAATGATGATTTGGTGTAAGAAGTAAAGGAGTGTACTCTTCAGTGTTTTTAGAGTGCAAGGCCATTAGTGAGCTAAAATTACTGAATTATTTCCCTTTTAATAGTGATAATACATTGTTATATTAAATACATGTATTATCCACATACTGCCAGTTTTCAGTCACAACCACTTTTCAATCATCCCTAGAATTTCTTTATTTTTGACCTTATTTACCATGTAACCAAACTGTAAGCACATCTTGTATTTATCTTGACAACATTTATCAGCAGCAATGTCATTTATGGCGATAAAAAATAAAATACCAGTATTTTAGTTCAAAATATGTAAAATGTGTGTTTTCCGCAAATCCTTTATTTACCCAGTTACAAATCGCAATTATTTTCTAAAAATAATTGATTTACAAACTCAGTTTTTTGTCAGTCTGCAGAAAAAATACTTAGTTGGACAACTGTTTCAATATCATTAAGTCATAATGTATAGTGCACTTAAAAAGCTATAATTTTAATATGTACATATTTTACCATACAATTCTTAATTGGAAGGTAATACATCAGTAAAGTAACAGTCACTTAACCAAGGAAAAACATTCTCTTTGATAACTTTTCAGTAAGAAATGGGGTCATATAGACCCTAAGATCCTAAAAATTTCACAAGAACATGCTTTTTCTGTAATGCAAATTGAGATGTACATCCATACCCCAATTGTGACAGCTTTACTACTACAAATAGATATCAAAATTCAAAATACATAACTGGTGATATTTTAACATTGTATGATATTTTTTATGTGATACAGTATATATTTTGTTAACTGATTGAAAAGTGGTTGTGAAATTTTGAAGAACAGGAACATGGGTCAGTAATGATTTGTTCTCGATTCATAATAATAATTTAGGTAAAAATTTAAAAAGTTGTTGCATTTATTAGCTGAAATGATAATATTTGCAGAATTATAAGATAAATTTTTTTTTATAATTTCACTGTCAGTTATTGTAGAAAAATCTGTTAGCTGATCGGAAACTTTTTCAGGAACTAGTGTACTCTGTTCTAAGTAGTGCTTTGTTAGGTAAATATATAGAAGTATGCTGGCATATACATGATTAAGTCATACTTTGTCCGCTCACTTAGGTCAGCAGCGAGAGCATCAGATTTTCAATCCAGGGCAGGCGAGGCACTATGATAATAAATTTTTACTTTGAGTTTGATGGTCTTTTGTTTTTCACCTCTAATTTTGAAATCATATGGAATTAGTGGTTGGTAACTTGTACGAAAGTTAGTAATAATTGGTTGATTTTCCAGGACAGCTGGTTACGTTGAACTAATTGGCAGAGATATGATAAAAAAATGTGTTAAAATGACATATACTGCATTATAAATAGTTTCATTTTTTGAGCAAAACAATTTATAATGCAGTATATAAGCTAGACGTTTTTGTTGCATGGCTTTGCCAAATAAACGTGAGCAAATTGATTATCTTACAATAGAGAGAATTAAGTACCAAATATAAGCGTCTTTAACACTAGACATTATGCAACAGTAACCTAATAATAAATCATTGCCAGAATCTACAACCCTGCCACTTCTTATGTAGTGTTGGAGATAGGAGGGAGGATGGGACATGATTGTCTGCACTACAAGGTGAATGAAGTGGTTTTTGATTTCTCTAAAATAGATGGAGATACAGCCTAACACAAAGTGCAAAGGCATTTTGTGAACTTAAAATACTGAATACTGAATTATCTCCCTTTTAATAATAAAAGGTTTTTGTTGATAGTACGATGTTATGTTTATAGCATGTGTTACTTTTTCAGGAGCGAGTCTTGTACCGGTCAGCTGGAATAAGATGAGGTGCCCTAAAACACTTACAGAGGAGTACAGAAAAGTTGCTAAAGTTCAACCACAATATATTGTATACTCGGACACATAGTTGTTCTGTTTTTAACACCACCCCAGTCACTTCTGCGGGAATTAGACTGTGCATTAATGAACCATCTATCTGTCTGGTACAAGTAACAAGATTAGGTTTATGGCCCATATTTCTGTAAACACATAATAGATTTACATGACAATAGAATAAGGGATGCCACTGTTCAGCAAAAGGAAATAACTAAAGAAAAAGACCCAAGGATCATTAATTCAGTTAACATTCTATCTATCCATTTTTTTGTCTGCTTCAAGTGACATTAGCAGAGCAGGTAGTTAGGACAATATTAAGATGTGTGATCTACTTTTCTATATTATGGTACATTGTTTCTTTTGTGAATTTAGATTATAGGTAATCTCTTCTCTGGCACTTCAGTACTTATATCCTTAGAACTAAAAGTACTGTAGTAGTGCTACTTTATGAATTTAATGACCAGTACAAAAAAGTCATGACACTTAACTTGTAGTTTGCTGGAGGCAAACAGATTCTACCCTTGCAACCAGTGCAGATCAAAATATGCCAGATCATTGTGCCATCTGATCATGGTCTACACTGCTCTGTTATTCAGTCAGTGCTATTTTGAAAATTTCCCAATAATGATGAATGGATCAATCCTAATTGAAAGATGGACAAGACCTTTAAAGATATTTAGGAGAGAGTTAATGAATATTTCCTGAGTTTATGACCTCAGCAATAATGAGCAATTTACTTAGCAGTTGCTGGATGGCCATGATGTTATGTTTTGTGTTTTGCTGGGATATTGTATGTGTCTTATATTTCGTTGTTTTCATTTATATTGTTTAATGTTTCGTATTACCATTTGTAATAAAATATCATGAACATTTATGTACATGTATATATTACTCTTCATATTTTAGTCCTTAAGAAATGTTAACTCATTCCAGGGTCTTTCAAATAGAAAGATTTTTGACAAATGATGAGCTTGTTGTTGAATTAACAGTACAGGTACTGAAACATCGGCACACTGGCTAGATTGTTTTTAATCTGTTAAAAATGTGATAGCTCATAAATCCTAGTGAATATAGGTTAGGTCTTTAGTCCGGCTATTTACTACACAATCAAGCAGTCTAGCATAATTACGCGTGTGTTTTGCTTAAATTTGCAAAACCCACTCGGAATTGAAAATAAAAACGCCAATTTATCTTTAAACTTGCCTTTATATAGATCTGCACTAAACGCAGCACTGTTTTTTGTTTTTGTTTTTTATTTGTTGTTTCATTTTTGTGACGCCTCTACGGAGTAGTGGCGTCATATAGGGATCACTTCTCCGTCGTCTGTCTGTCTGTCCGTCCGTCACAAAACTTGTCCGGACTACTCCTCATAAACTACAGGTGCAATTTCATCCAAACTTTACAGGAATGATCAGTACCAAGTCTAGTTGTGCATATTGTCAGCCTTTTCCGGTTCAATGATTTTTGTCAGAGTTATGGCCCTTTAATAATTTTTAATTTTAAAGTTTGTCCGGACTACTTCTCTTATACCACTAATGCAATTTCAATGAAACTTTACAGGATTGATCTGTAGCTCAAGTCCTTGGGCATATTGCACGGGTTTTCCGGTTGAATGATTTGTGGCCGAGTTATTGCCCTTTGATAAAAAGGTGTTTTTTTTCTGTGTGTTGCCAGATACACAAAAGCTTGTCCAGACTACTCCTCATAAACTACTGGTGCAATTTTATCCAAACTTTACAGGAATGATCAGTACCAAGTATTGTTGTGCATATTGTCAGCATTTTCTGGTTCAATGATTTTTGTCAGAGTTATGGCCCTTAAATAATTTTTATTTTTAAAGTTTGTCCGGACTACTTCTCTTATACCACTAATGCAATTTCAATGTAACTTTACAGGATTGATCTGTAGCTCAAGTCCTTGCGCATATTGCACGGGTTTTCTGGTTGAATGATTTTTGGCCGAGTTATGGCCCTTTGATAAAAAGGTGTTTTTTTCTGTGTGTTGCCAGATACGCAAAAGCTTGTCCAGACTACTCCTCATAAACTACTGGTGCAATTTTATCCAAACTTTACAGGAATGATCAGTACCAAGTCTAGTTGTGCACTGTCTGTCCGTCTGTCACAAAATTTGTCCGTACATGAAATTGGCCATCATGAGGGGACACATGTGATTACTGATCGCTCTTGTTAATTAACTAGCGGAAGATTTGTTCTCAGTTGTGGTTTTAAATGTAAAGTAAGTTTTGTTACAAGTTCTCTGAAATCAATGCTACATGAGTGAGTTTTTGGTTTACTTAAGTTATGTACAGGTCGATGTGTTGAGGCATCATTAAAACCGGTGTTGCAGATATTAATAGTCCTGCATATCTTCTAGTGAATGTCTACCAAGTTTGTTCAAATAAAAGCCCTGGGGTCAAAATTGGCCCCGCCCCAGGGGGTCATTGATTTTCCCTATATGCATATAGTAAAAACTTAAAAAAATCTTCTTTTAAAGAACCAAAAGAGCTAGAGCTAAGATATTAAGCATGAAACATCTTCTAGTGAGTGTCTACCAAGTTTGTTCAAATTAAAGCCCTGTGGTCAAAATTGGCCCCACCCCGGGGGGTCATTGATTTCCCTATATGCATATAGTAAAAACTTAAAAAATCTTCTTTTAAAGAACCATAAGAGCTAGAGCTAAGATATTTGGCATGAAACATCTTCTAGTGAATGTCTACCAAGTTTGTTCAAATAAAAGCCCTTGGGTCAAAATTGGCCCCGCCCCAGGGGGTCATTGATTTTCCCTATATGCATATAGTAAAAACTTAAAAAATCTTCTTTTAAAGAACCCAAAGAGCTAGAGCTAAGATATTTAGCATGAAACATGTTCTAATGGGTGTCTACCAAGTATGTTCAAATAAAAGCCCTGGGGTCAAAACTGGCCCCGCCGGGGGGGGGGGGGAGGTCATTGATTTTCCTTATATGTGTATAGCAAAAACTTGAAAATCTTCTTTGAAAAAACCCAAATAGCTAGAGTTTAGATATTAAGCATGAAACGTCTTTAAGTAAATATCTACAAAGTTTGTTCAAATAAAAGCCCCGGGGTCAAAACTGGCCCTGCCCCAGGGGTGTCATTGTTTTTAACTATATGTGTATAGTAAAAACTTTAAAACCCAATGAGCTAGAACTTAGATGTTTAGCATGAAACATCTTCTTATGGGTGTCTACCAAGTCTGTTCAAATAAACAAATAAAAGCCCTTGGGTAAAAATTGGCCCGGGGGTGGGGGGGGGCCTATATACAGGTGAGCGACCTCAGGGCCATCATGGCCCTCTTGTTTTAAATCTTGAAGCAAGTGTTGTTTTTTTTTTTTATTGAGTCAGTATTTACTAAATATTGCCTTGTTTTCCCTGAAAAACATTTTTGTTCAGACTGAATGATGAAAAAGTCAATTTAAGATACTTACTGTGCTAAGACAAAAGCCATGAAATATCAGCTGACACTATTATATCATTATTATGCCCCCACTTCAAAGAAGAGGGGCTATATTGCTTTGCACTTGTCAGTCCGTCGGTCCGTAGACCAAATGGTTTCCGAGTGATAACTAAAGAACCCTTAGGCCTAGGAACTTCAAACTTGGTATGGTGATTGGCCATGACTAGTAGATGACCCCTATTGATTTTGGAGTCAAGGGTCAAAGGTCAAGGTAACATTGACCTTGTAAGCAAAAAGGTTTCCAATCAATAACTAAAGAACGCTTAGGCCTAGGAACTTCAAACTTGGTATGGTGATTGGTCATGATCAGTAGATGACCCCTATTGATTTTGGGGTCAAAGGTCAAGGTCACATTGACCTCTAAGGTAAAAACGGTTTCCGATCAATAACTTAAGAACCCTTAGGCCTAGGAACTTCAAACTTGGTATGGTGATTGGTTATGACCAGCAGATGACCCCTATTGATTTTGGGGTTAAGGGGTCAAAGGTCAAGGTCACATTGACCTTGTAGGTAAAAACGGTTTCCGGTCAATAACTAAAGAATCCTTAGGCCTAGGGACTTCAAACTTGATTTGGGGATTGGTCATGATCAGTAGATGACCCCTATTGATTTTGGGGTCAAGGTGGATCAAAGGTCAAGGTCACATTGACCTCTTAGGTAAAAACGGTTTCCGATCAATAACTTAAGAACCCTTAGGCATAGGAACTTCAAACTTGGTATGGTGATTGGTCATGACCAGGAGATGGCCCCTATTGATTTTGGGGTCAAAGGTCAAGGTCACATTGACCTTGTAGGTAAAAAACGGTTTCAGATCAATTAACTAAAAATGCTTAGGCATAGGAACTTCAAACTTTGTATGATGATTGGTCGTGGACCAGCAGATGACCCCTGATCAATAACTAAAGAACGCTTAGGCCTAGAAACTTCAAACTTTGTATGATGATTGGTCATTGCCACCAGATGACCCCTATTGATTTTGGGTCAAGGGGTCCAAGGTCAAGGTCACATTGACCTTGTAGGTAAAAACGGTTTCCAATCAATAACTAAAGAACGCTTAGGCCTAGGAACTTCAAACTTTGTATGATGATTGGTCATGACCAGTAGATGACCCCTATTGATTTTGGGGTCAAGGAGTCAATGTCATATTGACCTTGTACTTAATGACGGTTTCTGACCAATAACTCAACAACTCAAGTTGCCTTGGTTGATATTTTAATATTAAACTAAAATGCTTTTGGTATACACATTTGAAGGTCTTATGTAATATAACAACTTGGCTGTCATTAATGGTCCTACATGATTCATAAAATTTATGCATATATTATTTGGTAAGATTTGTAATAACTTAAATTGCTGCACACAACCTATGGGGTCACAATAATTATTACCTTGTGACTAGTCATGACCAGTAGATACTAGATAACCCTTATTAATTGTTTGTTCACTGGATCAGAAGTCATGCATAATAACCTGATCACATGACTAATTGGCTGCCGATAGGGGGCATACAGGTTTTACAAACATATCTTGTTGAAATAAGTTCTGGCTTCAAAAACTGTATATGTTGTTTTCTATGTGGCAATGTATAATTATACTGTCACATTTATATAAAAAAAGACCTAAAAGAAGCATGCCTCCACGTTCATGCTAAATTTCATGAAAATAGTGCAAATGTATTTAAAAGTGTTTGAAGGTAATTTACACCATGCAAACAGCCCGTACAATTCACGTAAATCAAAATATGCAAAGATAGCCCAATCTGCGTTAGTCACGTAGTAGAAATATGGTAATAGAAACTGCAAAATCAGTCACTGATCGCACATAAGATGTAAATTATTTCTTGAACCTTTTTACTTTCATTTGTCACAACTACAAGTTTAATTTTCTTGTAATATATATTGGCTGATCTGGATGCATGCAGCTTTAAGCTAATTTAAAATAATTTCAAGACCATGATCGCGTCTCAAATGAGTAGGAAAACTGCCTTTAGTTCAAGATACCAAAGTGAAAAAAGTATTGTAATTTATTTCTTTTATAACAATTTTAAATAAATATACATGTAGATATCAAAGTTAGGTTCGTTAAATCTGTAATTCACTGTGATTTATCAGTATTTATAGTGTTATCTATTGGCCTGCTATCATTTTAAGAGTTGGATCCAACGTGCAAATTATCAGTGATATCTCACTATGTAAATACCTCGATATTTATAAGTTTAAATGATATTACTTATACTAACGATTCATAGAATTGATATACCAGTAATATGGGAGTAATCGGTATATATAGGTAAGAAATATGATCGTTTAAATATGTTCTGAAAAAAGAAATTTAAAGTTTAATAATAGTTTTAAACTTCAAATTACACAACATATTCTACATAACGTATTAAATTGATATTTTACGTGCAAGTGTGGGAGAAAACTTTTGTCTTCGTAATCACATATATTAACGGAATTAATCGACCATTTGACTAGTAGCACGTATAGAAAAGTTAGTGAATATGGATATATATTTAAAAGTTATATACATTTTTTACAGCGAGGTAAACAATAGAAAGTGGTTTTACCAAGAATAGGATACTAGAAAATAGTAAAAAAATCTGCATTATGTATCAGATAGTCTAGTAATTAATCCATAAAAAAAAGAAAGAAAGAAAAAGCAACACTATAAAACAATCACAATGCCGGACTCGGCAAGTCTTGCTATAGGAGAAGAGCAGAGAATGAAAGCCATCAATGAACTGGAAGAAGCTAAGGTGAAGTTCCCAGGCGTATGTATAGATATAACAGATTCTGAAATCATTTTTACTGGAAACATCTACGACGACGTAATGAAATGCAAGTACCATTTTGAAGTAAAACTTGGTTTAAAAAGAGTTATAAGGAGAGGAGAAAGATCAAGAGACGAAGATGACGATGCCCCTGTTACTAAATCATTTGTTCGCACTGAATATGTCACTTACGAGAAAATAAATGTTATTGTAGTTGAAGCCAACTTTGTAGAGTTTGATGGTGAAATCGACTGTTTCGTTAATACAACAAATAACAAGTTAGAAGCGCTCAGTATGGTATCTAAGACAATCAAAGACAAAGGGGGACTGCCGTATGTAGATATGTGTGATGCTGTAAAACATAAGGCGTTAACACTTAAGACGACAGAGTGTTTATCAACCAAAGCTGGAAACATGAACACTCAGAATATCATTCATGCCATATGTCCTAATCAAACGGATTATGTGTTTAAACTGTCGAATAAAGCGCTCGAGAATGATGTTTTTTCAACTGTATTTAATTGCTTGAAAATGGCGGAGGAACTTGGCATACATTCTATAGCATTTCCCTTTCTTTCAACAGGTACATGGCTTTTTTAGTTCTATATATTTGATGTACCGTACGACTTGCGAAAACAAACCCTTTGTCCGGAGTATAGGTTATCCGCTTTTAAAACCTCAATTTTTATCATTATCATTATGGCCAAAGGCATTTTTCATGCCGATTTAATCTAAAAAAACTGTAAACTTTCATCATTTAAGAATTAAATAATAATCATTAATTCAGGTACATGTATATGATACACAAAATATGTTTCAGAATTAAACTATTCATATATTTGTACATATTTTACAATGTCTTAAAGGTCCGTTTAACCAGCTAGCCTAGAAATGTCGGTGGTTCTACTCAGGCGCCCGTCTCTGCCTGAAATAATGCACGGAGGGACACAAGTGGTCCTCTTCAACCAGTCAAGCTTTAAAGTCGCCATATGACATCTACTGTGTTGGTGGAACCAGCCACCCATCCCTCCCATAACACATAGTTGGACCATCTTTTGCAGTCCGGCATTTAAGTTGTGATTTAATATTTTCTATAGAAGTCAAAGTACCACTTTGTGAATATTTTGCTACCTTAATGAGAAATGATTTCACATAAAGCATAACTTTTTCAAGTGATAAGTATCTAACATTCACAGTAACAAATACATGCTTGCAGATAGCTTTAATTTCTTTTAAAAATGTGTGCATATCTAAAAAAGAATTATTAAAGGGCGCACGCTAAGGTTACAAAAAGACACATAGCAAGTTGAAAAAAAATATATTTCATTTTACATTTTATTGATTTATTAAAATTTTGAATTTTCTTAGAATATGATAACAAAAATATTTTAAGCCAAATAAATTGGGAGTCTTTGACCTCGTTTTCGAGTAACTTGCCCTTTTTATTATTCAAACCATTTAAAGGACATATATAACTTATACACAAGTCTGACACAACTTTATTTTTACTATTAGTTTTGTTTTCCTTTTCCATTTTATCTTTGGTCAAAAATATAAAACTTCTTGTAATTCTAGACACTTTTGAGTTCCTTTTATTCAGACTGAAAATTCTTAAGAAATGTGCCCCGCCCCCTTTTTATATAGGTTTAGGAAAATATAAAGAAAAAACCCTTTTGACAATTGATTAATCTAGCGCAATCACAGGAAAGAAGAAAGCTACACAAAAAGCACAAGAAATGTAATTATAAGACCTTGCTAACCTTATTATTCTGCCCTTGAAATAAGCAACATAAATTAATTATGTCACGCAATTTTCAATCTGCTACCAGTTTATAATTATATACATTGTAACATTAGTAAAGGTCTTTAATACAAATAGAAGGCTTAGCTTTACTATTTTTATATTTTTATCTTAAATATATTTTTGATTTAAGGACATGGGCAGCTTGACATTAAGATTTGCAGTGAACAATATGCTTACGCAATTCTAGAATTCAGTCGTTTAAGGGAGAATCAATTTGTAGTAGAAACCATTTACTTCATCGACATAGATAAAGACAAAGTAGACATAGCAAACAAAGTCTTCGAACAGATCATCCCAACGAGCAGTTTGGATTTGTTAGAAATCCCAAGAGAGGGTCATAAAATTGTCTCCGATGTACCAGAAAGCACAGATGAGAATGTAGATATTGATCATGAACAAGAGGACTTAAATGATTTAGTGGATGGAAAAAGACCTGATTATTCTGAATGCACTGCTGTGGATGTAGGCCCCGCCAGCCCTGTTGAAAATCATGACTATGAAAATATTCAATGTATTCACCCTGAAGAAATCGAATCAAAAGTTTATGAAGGAATGCCAGAATTCCGCAAAAACATTGGAAATTACACTTTAATCATTGAGAAAAGTGATATAAGAAACACAAAGATGGTAGCAATTGTGTGCCCCGAAAACGAAGGGATGGAGCGAGGTGGTTTACTTGCCGCCTCTATCAAATGTAGATTTAGGCACTCGTTTAACGACAGGAAGTTGGGTAAAATTCAGAAGAATGCAATAGCGACAACAGAATACACGACAGAAGATGGTGGCATGCAATATATCCTTCATATAATGCTTCCCATATGGAAAGAAGGCATAGATGAAAAACAACTGGAGAAAGCATTGAAAGGGGCGGTAGTGATGATGTTTGACAAACTGGTACGGCATAAAAAGCGGCACATTTCAAGTATTGCTATACCATTGTTTGGCATTGGTAAGAACTTACAAAATACTTTTAGTAATTAGTAGAAGAATAATAAACTTAAAACCAATCATTATCTTCTCAAGAATAATAAAAATGGAAACCTTTTTCAAGGTCGCACAACACGTCAAAGTCGAAAATGTTGCAGAAGACATAAGCAATATCTTTCTTTTATACTGGGACATATTTAGTCAAAGCACAAAATACGGAGATTCCACAAAGTCCACATTTTCTGGTATAATGTGATACTATACTTGTTTGGTCTACGTTTCTGCTAATAAATCAATGATAACTTTTGGCCCCGTGCAGTTTGAACAGGCTGGCTTTGAAATTCATCTTGATTTCCCCAAAATTGACGATGGACAGTTTAAAGACGGAATTTAGAAATTCAGAAGTTGAAGGTTAAATTAGGTATCAAACCAATTTTGTAATGTTAAATCATACAAAAGCTGACATGGTTCTCAAACTCTATTGTTTCTCATTCATAACTTCTTACTTTATTTAATAATTTCAGGCCGTGTTGAAAATGACGATGTCATCAGTAAATGTTGTAAGTGGCAAATCGAACAGGTCGTAGACATTCTAAAAAGAAAAAAGGAGATACCAAATCTGAAGGAAGTTTGTTTAGTCAACAGGTGCGAGAAAATAAGAAACACATTGATAACTCATGTTCAAGTGTCCCTTGCACATCAACTGACATCAACAACATGAACAGCAACAAGTAGATGAGGCCTTTAATCATTACTGTATCAATGGACAGGTGTAATTAAAACAGAACAAGGTTGCACAGTCGCAGCATTTCTTTGACACAATTGGTGGCACTAAATTGTTCCACAAGTTTTGGAAAGTCTGTGCTTTAACTCTTGATCTTTTGAAAGGATGTAGCATTAAAGCTGAGAGCAATTTTATCATTTTATTTATTCATCTTATTTTATTCATTTTTTATTTGGTTAGGGGTCTATATCTGCAGCTTATCTGAAACTCACATCAGTCTCTTTTTAACAAACATCAAATTCTGATCTTACAAAAAAATGCATTCACAACGGCTCAGAATCCAAGATGGCGTCCAATATGGCCGCCAATTTTGTGCAAAACGGACACATAAATTTTTTCAGAAGAAATCAAATCCTGATGATGATCATCATCGCTAATGTTAAATCAGCTTGGAGAAACTAATACTAACAAGAAAAGGGCAAATAGGTTATGCCGTCGACCTTATGACCTTGTGCTAGAGTCTGAATGAATGAATGAATGAATGAATGAATGAATGAACGAACGAACGAACAGATGAATGAATCTGTGAGTGAATGGGTGAGTGAGGGAAAGAAGAATGAATCTGTCAAACAATCAATCAATCAATCAACCAAACAGTTTTGAAGTGATAGATAATTTAAATTACTAGTAACATTTTATTTAACAAATTTCAACATAAAATATTTACAATTCATTCATGTAGCATAGCTTTATTAAGACATTGAATAATACTGCATATATATCCAGCATAAATACATGTATGTTCAAACATGACAAGTGTTTATATGAATTGACATGATTTTCTATTAACATTCTATTTGTGAACAACCGTGATTTTTAAACGAGGTGGGGTGTTGGGGGTGAATAATTACGACATGGAGAAATGCACTTTTTGGTATGGGGGGCTGGGGGACAGGTTGGTAATTTACTAAAGTTTTTTCAGAGGAGGTCATAAGTCAATTTGTTTGATGATTTTCACCAAAATAAAACCCTAAAGAAAACCGTAGATTACATTAAAATCTCAAGTGGGGTCATTCCCCATCCCTAACACCCTTTAAATTCCATGTGGATCCACGCATGTATATAAAGTATATATGAAAAAATATACATGTAAGGAAATCAGATTAAAGAGAAAGAGAGATAACGAATATATAAAATCCAGGGTTAAAATTTCGAATGTTCATAAGGTATACATTATTATAAATGCTATGCAATTGACTTAATGTTTAAATTTACACACATCTTAAATTTGATAGAGTGATTTATAAGCTTTACAATGAAAGCTTGTCAAAAGTTTTATATCATTGAAGAAGAAGGACACGTTTGCTACGTCTGTTTACATACTTCATTTGGTACATGATTCAGTCAGAAAAATATGTCAACTGGCCTGGTGGTCTAGGCGGTATCATTATGCGGTATGCTGTTAGGCTGCCAACTTCACTAAGATCGAGTGATAACTCATCGAAGCATGTATCGTTAGCTTAGCGCGGTATCGGGTTAAATCCTATTAAAGCTGCATGGCTCCAGGTGAACCAAAATATTTCAAGAAAATCAAACTTGAGAATAAGGTACTGAAATTTTAAGAAAAGTAAAAAGGTTCAAAATAAAAGTAATCATTTCCATGTTATGTGCGATTTATGACCGATTTTGCTGTATTTTTATCATATTTCTACTGCGTTACTAACGCAGTAAGGGCTATTTATGCATATTTTGACCTCTTTTTGGTAATTTACATGGGTTGTAAAGCTTTTTGCAATGTGAACTTTATTTTCTTTGTTCATTTTACAATATTTTACTTTTTATTACATTTTCAAAATTTTCATGATAATTAGCATGAATCTGGAGGCGTGCTGCTTTAAATTTGAAAAGAGTTAAACTGATATTGCACTAGCATGCACTGAATGGTATAGTCTGCTCAAATAACCTTAGAAGGATGGTGGCAAATTTACAGCTAATCACGTGCCTAATCAGTTCCATTTAAAGCCGTGATCCAAAGATTGCATTTTTTTTCTTTCAAAATGTTGTTTCATTTGTGATTCAGAATCTCTTCAATCATACAAAATTCTGTTCATGAGTTTAAACTTTCCTTTGCCAGTTTTTTTTAAATGAAGAAACTATTGGGAACGTGTTTAAAAATGCCGATAGATGAGTTTAAGCATAAAGCAATCAAATACCATAATTTTATCATTTATTTACATTTCGGTTTCGTATTTCTACTGTATAAACTACACGTATGTCGTACAGGTTTATGTGAAATATTATCTTGTAAGATAACGAACACTGTTTTTTTTCAAAAGCAAGCTATTTTTAAAGTGAATGACGAAAAGAATTGAAATATAACCCCATATAATGGCATTCACTATGTGCACTTATCCATATCCTTTTACAAATGTGTTTCAATGGTATAGTAAAATCAGTACAAGGAATAATAATAGTTTTATCGCTCAGGTATTTCATACTTTATGGTGGCTAATTCGGAACACTCTGTGCGCGTGAACGATATATATCGCTTCATTTGCATTTCATTGAAGAAAAACATCATTTCAGCTAAATGGCCCATATGGAGAAAGTATTTATAATTGAGCGAAAATCATAATACAATTCTAGAAATATATGTACATTAAGCTACAAAATCTTATATTGATTGAAAATTTGAATTTATTTTCGTAGTTAAGATTTCTTTCCCATTTTTGGTGATAAATTTTAAGTTCTGAAAAGTCGGATGGTGTTCAGAATCTGATTACTTCTCTGTCCATGTGTTTGACATCACAAACTGCACTCGTAGGAACTCGGGAACGGGACCCCATATTGCGGCTCATATACTTCCTATCAAAAATGAGTTTCCTATCATAATACCGTTTCGTATTATCCAAGTGTAGAGTCTCTAAGAATGTTATATAATTGAACACGATCTGCTACTTAAGAATTTGGCAAAATCTGTCTTTTTTATATATACTGTAATTTAACCCAATTTTAAACTAGCAGATTATATTAAATTGACAATATGTTTTTAAAGAAACCCCGCTCAGATAATATGAAAGGTTTATTCAAATGTTGGACAAACAATATGTAAAGCCGGTACAGGTTCGGATTTATGCGCCGCAAGATGAGGTCCTGTACCCGAGTTCCTATGGTTGCACTATATTGCCGCCGTTTCTGGACGTTGCCATATACAATTAATTTGATCATTTCTACCCGTACACTGTCTGCCTTAAGCCAATCAAAAAGGAGAATTTATTACCACATTATAAAAAAGGACAACAAAATACCTCAAAAAAGGGGCTCATATGGGGTATGCCATCCGTCAAGTTTTTGTCACCTATATATAGAATTAAAATACATTATTATAAAATGTATATTACCTGTTAAGATTTTATATCACCCGAGCCGTTAGGCGAGGGTGATATTTTATCTTGGCAGGTAATATATCCACATATATCACTCCAAAACCAAAATAATAATTTTATTACCCTTCCCCTGCCGAGTTTAGACGATTTTTAAATAATCATTGCTGTTTCAAATGAAACGTCGAAATAAGATTCCCTTTAGGATACCTCTTCGTCACAACATGACGTCACATAAATACATGACGTTTTTTCCCGTACCTTACAAAAGTAAACAAGAGAAAAGGAGTAGTCTATTGAACGCACTTTTTTGTAATTAATATCAAGCTTTCACAAGGTCATATTTGTTTTCGATACTGATGGTTATATGTATCATAACTCTACTTTGGTAAATATTTATCATTTGACAGTTAAAAAGTGCTTTTAAATCGGAATTTACACCGCGTAAAATCGAACCGTACGCGCATCATCTCCGCGCATGTTGTTTACAACGTTGGGTACCAAACGGGGAAATTTAGTGTGTATATTACCCGTCTGGCTCGGTTATATCAATTTCTTTCGGGTGATCAATATCCAATCAAAAAGGCGGAAAAAATCTGAAAGGGTAATAAATTTAAATGCATAATGTACTAACGTTATGTTTTATCTGATAATTGAACTATATATAACTGCATAATGTACTAACGTTATGTTTTATCAGATCATTGAACTATATATATAGAGGATATTTGTTTGTTTTGCATGTAAGATTGAAATATAATTTCACTGAGTGAACACCAGATGCAATATTTTCACGAGTGGCGTAGCCACGAGTGAAAATATAATAGCTGGTGTTCACGAATGAAATATATTTCAATCTTATATGTAAAACAAATAAATTTTCTTTTTATTTCATGCTTTTTAAGTGATTTTAAGTATTATTTACTGATTTTGCCGCGTAACGTCGCGCATTCTCCTTTGTGACGTCATCACATCATGACGTCACTTCATCAATTTTGAAATATAGTTCTGTTAAATTTCTCTAATTTTGTTACATTTTTAACATGATGTATGGTGACATCGACTTTCTTTTCATAAAGAAGCAAAATTTACGCATGACAGCGTTTATTTCTGCCTGTTATTCCATTTAGTTATGATTTTCTTTTCATCCGCATTTAGATATAGTCCGGCTACAGTGAAAATTATATTTTATAAATTTCACTAGTGGTTTATCAGAATATAATCATCTGATATATTACAATAAAACACTGGAAAGCATGAAATAAACCTGCATAATGTACTAACGTTATGTTTTAACAGATCATTGGACTATATATAACTGCATTATGTACAAACGTTATGTTTTATCACATTATTTTACTAGATCTATATATAAATGCATAATATACAGACGTTATGTTTTATCAGATCATAGAACTATATATATATATCTGTGAAGGTCGCCCAACCAGCTCAAATGAAAAAAATGACTGGTTTGATTGAGTCTGTACTTTGACGGTTTTGGTTAACGCAAGCTGCCGTTTATCTATCCCATCCTCTCAAGCATAAGCAAACTAAAGCAAGGCAAATCAAAACACTTGTATCAGTCAAGTAAGTGGCGTTGCAACGTAAAATTGCATTTCAGTGGCCTTTCGAATAACCTCCTGAATGGTTTCACAGCGGTACAAATCATTATATTCACATATACATGTACCTAAATATAAGATATCTCATACTTGAACCAATGTTCACAACAAACAAGAAAAAATAACATAAGGTACACTGTCCTGAACACATCACTGAACTTAGATTTGTTAACATTATAGTAAGTTCTCTGAAATGCTAGTCATGGAAGAAATCACTGGATGAATTTTGAGACATTTTTTGAATATCTGTCCTTTTCAAGAACCGATGTTCATGACAAAATATGGCAATTAACAAAACATAATGAACGTTTGTAACGTCGCTTTTCATTGGATAATCTTGATGTTTATACAATCTTCGATCTCGTTTACCCGGCTGCAGTCGATTTATGAAGTAATTTCATTGTTTTTCTCTAATAAAAGAAGCTTCGGTATTATGAATTCGTTATAAAAACCCTTGATAGGTTATTATATAGCCGTACATAAAAAGTTATTTGCAACATAGCCCTTGCTCGGTTCGGGTTATATATACTAACAAACGTGAACAATTAATTATAATTAATAATATTTATCATTCTGCACCTTTGAATTTTTGTTTACATTTATATAACATAACTTCTGTGGAATGTTGTTATCCATAACCAAATTGAAAACGAATCCAGTCAACAGCACTGGGTACGATATGATTCACTGGTCCTTTTCTAGCTTTACATACATATGATACGTAATTTGTAAATGCATGTTGTCTCTTGACATGAGTCAAATAAATGACCAACCAAATCAACCGGAAGGGTCAGCTAGAATTGTCATTTCACTTATCAACATATCAGTTATTCGCTTACATCGATTCACAAGCATCACTTCAATCGGAGATCTGTACTTAGCACATTTTTCGTGGATACCCTTCACTAAAATTTGGCAGCAAGTTTTTACGTTGTCCTCATTACCGACATCCTCTGAAATATCAAAATGACCTTCACCTTACCGACTGTATCAGTGATTTATGAAAATAAAGATTAACAAATCGAAAAAATTGTTCATAAAATTGTTCAACATCAGACATTATCCAGCCACACAGGGTACCTTGCCTTCCGACGGTTCTATGTGGCTGGATACTACAGGGGCTTTTGTTGTGTAAATAACGCTCTGCCCTGTTGATCTTTATATTCATTATCTAATTGAACAAATCACAAAATGTATGACATTTGCCCTAATACATAAACTGTTAAATATCTTAAATAATGTTCTTCAATGGGTTTTTTTCTTTAATGTTTTTCCTTAAATAAAGCATGTATGATAAGGCTCATTCTTATCTTATTACAAATGTAAAGTTCTACAGTATGCAAATGTAATTGACTTTGATCATTACATTACACTGTAAAATTGATCAAAAGTACGGAGCTTTGTAAACAAGACAAATTTCATTTTGCATAGATCTACGTGAATATGTAATGATTCAATCCCGACCAGTTTGGTTTAAAAGTTGCAAAATTACGAGTTTGCAGCATCAAATAAACCCTGCAATCTACTATACACACTATTTATAACTCTTTAGAAATACCATGTATTAATGCATTTGCTTACTTAGATCAAACAATTACAAGTATTCGTGTGATTTTAAGAAACCCCAATAAAATGAGACTTTGTATGGCAAATCTAAATAATATTCGTAGCAAAAATTAATTTACTCAATTATTAAGACACAAAACTTATGAATCATTAAAAGTTTAAAAAAGAAGTGGAAAGTTTTTAAATATTACTTACCAATTCCAAGTAATGGAATATATATCCTTTTCAATTTTCTTCTTTTATGTTTCTTCATTTTTTTGAATATCAGGTCTAAGCATCGAGAAACTGTTTCGGTATCGCTTGTTCTCTTGTAAATTGGACTTTGAATATGATAGATAAAACTAACACCGTCGTCCTCAGAATCATTTGCCCTTCCTTTTATACGACAATCTGTTGCTGCAATTCTTTGCCCGTTTGATTTTATCAATTTGCGTGGGATCTCGATACTTGCCACATTTCGAAAAGTACTTTTGATTGCAACGGCCATTATACCACCATATTTTGTGTCGGGAATTTCGGGACAAATTATAACGCCAGATACGGCTTTACGAATGTCTCCTTTGAATATATGTATCGATTTGTCTCTTGATAAGTTCGTTTTGTAATTGTCTTTAAGCTTATCATAGTTTGGATCTCCGAGATTTTGAGCATGCGAGACCTGCTCTAAATCATGAGTTTGAGGGGCTTCAGCATTTGGTCCTAGATTGTAATAATCGCGATCATCTGAACCCATTTCAACACTAATATCACAGTAAGGTTTATCACATGACTTAACACTGTCACGCTTTTCCTTTTCTATGTGTATTCCTTCTTTGTTATCTATTTCGCTATGATTTACATATAATGATGTATTTTCATTTCCGTTTTGTTGTACATCTTTGCTACCAAAATCAACCTTATTGTTTTCTTCTTCTTCATCATTCATTTGTTTTTTAATGACTGGACTTGAGGGTTCTGTTTCCGTTGATAAATTTTGTTGTAAATTGATATGTTCGGAAGTTACTTTATTGACTTCAGAATCTTGCATTATAGTGGCGTTCTCTGCACCATTAGAATCAGGGATGGTCTCATCTATAATCAAAACATTTCCAACGGTTTTCTGAGTACGGTTCAAAATGTCTTTATCATTTTGAGTTTCGTTTTTTATAGCATCATAGTTATCAGATTGTTTTGAATTTTGAAGAGTTTCATATTGGTCAGCTTTATTTTTCACTTCATTACCTTTAGTAACATCAACAGTAACCACCTTACTTGATGATGTGATCAGTGTGGGTGTTTGTATATTGTCAACTGAATATTTATCCGTTTCATTCTCTGTTTCTTTTGGTGATTCATATTCGTTCGATTGTATATTTGTCCCTCGGCTCAATTCCTCACAGACATTGACGGAGATTATTGTAAGACCTGACCTCAGAATTGCCACTTGATCTTTATCACCATTGTCAATGGGAATTACATTTTGACTTTCATTATGTTTTGCTTCAGTGTTTTCACTAACAACTGTGTCGGAATTTTCAACTTGGATGTCTAAACCCATGCTTTCATCTTCAGCCTTTTCCCCATCGGACTCATCAGAATCATCAGCGAATTTTATGTCTTTATAATTGTCATCTGTTGCTTTGTTATCGATATCATTGCTGGTTGCTAGTTTGAAATGTTTGATATTTGATAGATCATCATATGGAGCTTCCAGTTTAAGATGTGCTTTAATTGTTTCGTATTCATCTTTTACACAGCTGTCCCTCTCGGTTTGATGTCTTATGGAACTATTTTGGAAACTAAATTCTTTTACTTCCGCTGTCTTTGGAGATTCGTTCGCAACTTCACTTTCCTGTAGAGATATTGGTCGGATTTGAAAATTTTCATGGGTTGGCATCTCAAATATTTGAAGCGCAGTCTTCGGCAAAAGCTCGTCAAAATAAGAAACAAGAACTTTTGTCTTCTCCTCATCCGTATCTACGAAGCATATTGTATTTACAGAAAAATCGTTTTCCCTATCCATACTGAACTGTAAAACAGCCTGTGCGTACGACAATGCACATTTATCCACCGGAACATTGCGTCGTCCTTAACAAATTAAAAAGAGAATTTAAGATTTTTTTATTTATTTCCATCAGACATATTCACCTTAAAATATATATATTGATGAAAGAATAAAAACAAGAACATGTTTGGTAAACACAAATGTGCCCGGCCTTTATAATTGCCATTTACAAATTTTCTAAAAGGTTTACCCATGCACTCCGTTGTGAACAGTAAAAAAGCAAAAAAATATTGCTAACACAGATATATAACTGGTAAAAGTAATGATCTTTCGTAGCATGTTAGCGCCATTTGGTGAAACTGAACATTTTCAGTTAACCAACAAAATTAATCAATTATATATAGATGCAAGCCATTGACCTTGAACCCAGTGACCCAAACCAATATTTCTTTTCAAAATGAAATGCACCAGTCAATAAAGAAAGTCTGTTACATGCAAATGTGTAAACATCTTTTTGGCGCCCAATAACCACGTCCTCCTTGATCAAGGGAGGACCTTCCAATTTACTTTCCTAATAATGTGAAATAACCATTCTGTCAATAAATAAGGTCTGCATGAGCAAAATAGTTAAAATGT
The DNA here is from genome assembly GCF_026571515.1 of Ruditapes philippinarum. Taxonomy (NCBI): domain Eukaryota; kingdom Metazoa; phylum Mollusca; class Bivalvia; order Venerida; family Veneridae; genus Ruditapes; species Ruditapes philippinarum. The sequence continues at coordinate 626,782 of NW_026866999.1, forward strand.
ATTTTAGCAATAGTGACCTTGACCACAATGACCCCCTTTCGCTACACAAAGGTAGAAGGCTACCCAATTTATATTTAAATCAAATATGGAAGGCCTTTGTCAATAGATAAAGGATTTACCTCTAAAAAAGTAAAAATCTATTTTGGCATTGGTGAGCTTGACCTTGACTAAAATGAACACTTACCCGACCTTACGAAAGAGGTTCACCCTAGGCATGTCACCCTAGGCATGTATATTATCAATAAAATTTACTTTAAAATACATTTTCAAAATTTTTATTATAAATAGCATGAATCTGGAAAAATACTGTTTTAAACTTTAAACAGTATAGGTGAATATAATATGAATATATGGTGGCATTAAACACTTTGTTGTTGTTTTGTTTGTTTTAACCCATTACTTCTTGAGCATTTTGTGAAAAATGGCTGTTTTCATTAAAAGGCTCCTGTTACAAGTTCAAATTGCTATAAAACTATGAAAAATGCTTCAATACTAATCATATTTGGCACAAATGTTGACTGGACCATTGCCTTTGTAACAACATGCTCATGCTTAAATTTCCTGTTACCATGGCAACAAGGGGACATCTCAAAATTGCCAAAAATCACTATTTTGCATTGATTTCTACCATCAAAATTGATTTCAAAGTGATGCAACTTCTGAATGGATTGAGATAGAGTCAAATGCTTTTCAGCGTTGGTTACACCTTATCTTATGATCGATCTGGGGTCATTTTTAGCCTCTCACAAGTCCAAAATTTTCCTGGCGATGAGGGGGACTGCCGCCCCCCTTCAAGCCCGTAAACAGAAGGGGGCACATCCCCCTTTTTTATCAACATTTCTCAAACGAAAACATGTGAATGGGGCCCAAACAGGACTTTTTTTCACTATTTGAGGCCTAAAAGAGGATTGTTTCGCGTATATATGAGGTAAAGGGTTAACAAAAAAATGATGAAAATACCTGAAATTACACAAAATCGCGTTTTTCAATGTTTAAACATGGCCTAACATATAAATTTGAAGAAAAATTGTTGTTTTGTAGAATATTTTCTTCTTTCATTAACCCATTACTTTATGAGCATTTTGTGAAAAATGGCTGTTTTCATTGAACAGTCTCCTGTTACAAGTTCAAATTGCTATAAAACTATGAAAAATACTTCAATACTAATCAAACTTGGCACAAATGTTGACTGGACCATTGCCTCTGTAACAACATGCTCAGACTTAAATTTCCTGTTACCATGGCAACGAGGGGACATCTCAAAATTGCCAAAAATCACTATTTTGCGTTGATTTTTACATGCTCAGACTTAAATTTCCAGTTACCATGGCAATGAGGGGACATCTCAAAATTGCCAAAAATCACTATTTTGCGTTGATTTTTATCAATATATACTGTATACGGTAAAGAGTTAGACTTATTCGGTAAGAATTTCACGGATTTTATTACATTTCTGCGATAAAGATATTTTTCTCAAACATGCATGGTTTATCTTTAAAATATACAAATAGCCGGTTTAATTTACCTCTACATAATGAAGGGCGTTTTAATTACTATATCCCCGGAGGATAAAATATTGTAACGTAAAATAATAACTTATACCATAAAAATTAGTTATTTAATCGGACATAGACTAGAAAGAATGTTTTTATTTACAATTCAATAATTCACTAATACATGTATCATACGTTTTAAATAAAACAGTAGAACTAAAATAACGATGCAGAAAAAAGAAACTTAAACCATAAGTACCTGTATAAACGAACGGGATAGCAACTGTTGCTATGTTCTTTCTTTCAGCCTTTTTCAGGCAGTTATAGATAGTTTCATACACAGTTGTTTGAATATTTTGTGATTTCTCTCCTTGAATATTCGGACACACAACATGCAGGATTGATTTCTCTTTGACATTGCCCCAACTCGTAACGAAACATTTCTTTGGAGTTGGCATTTTGGATGATCTAAGCCGTTTGCATTCTTCATCATAAGATTTGCCTCCTTTCTTTGATAATGTTCGTGAAACTAGTCCTATCTGCCCAAATTGATCGTCCGTTGGATTCACTATGGCATCAACATCATCCAAGTCTTCAAAACTGCCATTGATAATTTTGACTTCAATTCTTTCAAATGTATTATAACAAATTTGTTTAAAAAAATTAACCTCGAATTTACGTTTACAATCTTTAAATTGGTCAACATTTTCTTGCAATGCCATAATTATAAATTGATGTTTAAGTCTGACCATGAAAACACTGCCAATTTGATCAAAACTTTCCCATTTATTCACAAATTCGTCGGCGTTTCTAAACTGTTCTTCCTCAAGTTGATATATTTCCTTCAAGGCACACCGGAGAGAATGAATAAGCCCCTTAGCTTTGCTGGACACATCGTTTGTATCAGTTTTTATACGCAACGTCTTTTCATCTTTAAGCCAGCTATAGTGAAGGTCAATGTCATTTTTGTTACGCAGGAAATCGAAAAATAGCAAGTCGGTAGAATTGATACCTTGTTCTTGTAGCTGCTGTCCCGTTAACATGTCTGCACTTGCGCCGTTTTCTATAAGCAAATTGACAACAGATATATTTTCAAACGGCTAAAATGTGATTCACATGGAATTTGCATGAACATATTTTACTTCGAATAGAGAGTCTGTTACGCTTTTAATATATTATACTAAACTTCAAACCACTTGTCCCTTACCGCTGTGGGTTCGAATCCTGACAGGGACTTTGGATTCTTTCATGTTTAGAAGATATCCAGCTAGCTTACGGAACGTCGGTGGTTCTACTCAGATACCCGTTCGTGCCTCAAATAATGCACGGAAGGGCACCTGAGGTCTTCCTGCGGAACGTCGCCATATGACCTATACTGTGTCGGTGTGACGTAAAACCCAAACAGACAAACAAACAAAGATATTATACTATGTAATACAAGTCATTCGAACAAATAACTAAAGGTTACGTGAGTATCGCCGTTTGACTCCGTTTGAAATAATTTTTGCTATAAAATTTTTATTCATTTTAAGACAGTTACGCTAAAATTAGACAAGAGTCAATATATATTTAGACACGTAAGTTTTATTTCAGGGACAGAATTACATAATGATTTAACAACAAACACAGTTTTCATAGTCGAGTTCTTGTTGCCATAAAAAGGTATAACAATTTGTGTTTAATAAAGCGCTATACTATCCCGCACATTGTAGTTGTTTTTAATAAAATGTTATCAAAAGACATACTCGTACATTTCGTACATTTATATGGAACTAGAAAACACATTAAAGTAAAGTACATGTACATTGTATTTGCAATGTTATTTCTGCTGTAAATTCAAACCGTTACAATGTTTTATTTTGTAAATTTTGACTTTAATTATAACACGCTCGTTAACCGGCTGCAAGAAGGGGTGTTTATATCTGTGTCAAGTGAAACATATCAACTGTTACATCTCATGGAAACTGCAATTTTTTATGCATATTTTATAACTGTAAACAATTATTTTGATGTTTTTAGACCCAGATTTTATTAAAGCAATTCGCCTTCAAATTTGCGTTGATATTGAAAAAAAAGTAAACATTTTTCTAATAAGTATAACTGTTTCAAGTGTACCAATTAAGTGATTAACCCCGGGCTAGGTAGAAAAATAACATAATATTATATGATTTAAGGCAAATTGTTTGACAAATTCTTCGAATCAAAAGTATTTTAGAAAAGTGCAATCTCTAAATGCATTAACCATGAACCCAAAGTTGCGGTGTTTAAAATGAAATTCATCATTAAAAATAGTGTGTAATATATTAAATAACATTTGAAATGTATTTGTAATTTAATTAATTAATGTCCGTTGTGAAATGTAATGGACAAATTAATAAAGAACACGCAATGTAATGTGTAGCTTTATTAATTACTTTGCAATGTAATTGACACTAGGACTGGAAAATATAAACATTTTCAGAATGTTGGTAATACAGCTATATAACTTGAGACATAGTTTGCATAGTACATGATATCATTCGCCTGGTTTGTGATCATTGATCCATTTCTCGCAGCATAATTATAACATTCTTAAGGTTTAAGTTTTTTAAATCATTATATATTTCCTTATCTGTAAGCTTGCCGCTATTTTGGAGCGCAATTAGTTTAAACACAGTTTAATACAACATGTTAATAATACATTTACAATAATAGATACACGAATGAAAAAGGATTAGAGCCGAAAGTTATAAAGCTTATAAAGGTCTTCTCCAGTATATTTGTACTATGCAGTTAAATTATGACAGTATTTGTAATATTTTTTGAAACAACGAAGTTAATAATTAACTGATATGGAATGGAAAAAAATCATTAAAATTAAACTGTAAATTCAATCACAGTAAAACTGGCTATAGTTCAAAAGATCTTATTTTTAAGAAAATAAATAATTGAATAGAATGAGAAAAAAGGTAAAGAAGATTCGTTCGGATATAACAAATTGGCAAACTATTTTGTGAAACTAAGCTCATGAAAATCGGTTACTTTCACGTATATATACCTGAACTGTGAATTAATATCATGGCTAAGATTCTGGTCTCCGATTAGTAAGGTGCATGTATATGAAGTGTTATAGTACAAAGGTTAGAAACAGCATCAAATAGTCTTAAATCATTATAGAACTGGCAGCAAAGTATTAGGTAAGTTTGTGAAATATGCAGCCTGTCTAAAGATTCATGCTAATTTTCATGAAAATTTTGAAAATATATTTAAAAAAAGAATGTTGTGACGTGAGCAATCACAGTTAATTTACATCAGATTAATATATTAATCTTCGAAAGATTTTCGGTAATTTCCGTGAGATGTACTCAGTGAGATTTGATTAAATATAATTTGTGTATATGGAGCAATTATATTGTGCGGTATAGCGAAATAGGGTAAGCTACAGGTTAATGATTTCTTTAAGTGTCCTACGTGTTGTGAGATCGAGACCGCGTACCTCCAATTTTTTTTTTCTTCTTCTTCTTATAACTATTTTCAACATTATCGGAACTATAATTGCTTGTTATGTTGTTCGTTTTGATTTAATATGTTTAGCAATTAAACTCCTTTTAAATAACATGCTTTCATAATTAAAATTTATAATGAATTCGGATTAAAATTAGAAAGTGTCGTTTCAATGGCGTTAAACACAATACAAATTGAGACAATATTTCTTAGTTGATTCATATATATGTGTAGACAATATTGGAAGCACTCGGCCATTTTCATGAAAATGTACTGCAAAAATAAAAAAAAGAGTAGGCCTTAAAACAACGGCAAAAGTAGGGATCGAACTACAGTCCCCCAGTATATTAGACAATCACTCTACCGTCTGTGCTATCGCGGATTTGACAAGGCCTATGCATTAAGCTGGTGTGACTTTTCGAAACATTAATTTTTTACTCCATATTAATTCTCGTAAACTACACGGACAGAACCGAAGTGAAATCGAATATTTAAATGAGTGCTATAATGTATTCAAAATTGACAGGTCAATAAAATCAGACTATTTTTTTATACTACATTGAAGGTATTATCTTGTGTTTAAAAGTTAACACTAAAGGGCGACAACTTAAATACACGTGTCGTACCTCGTGACAGCTCAATTAAATCACTTTTGTTTACAAGATTCCCGGTTTTCATTCACCAGAGGTTTACATGATAAAGATATGATTATCTATATTAAAGTAGACTTAAACTTGAACAAAACGTAGCCATTCATAACACCTATAATATTACGATGTACATATTAATATTATACATTACAAATAAATATTATCATACAAAATAATAAGCATTTGTTTTGCATCACATTCCACTTAACCTGCTTGATTGATGTGATTAATATACCAAGCTTTGAGTTTGAAACAGTCCATTTAACGTTTTAGGGGTTTCAAGTATAAAAATACAGCTACCTGATCTATACCTGTGCTAAAGATTAATTTCCCCATTTCTTTTCTAGCATGTTAAAGGTTAACTTATGTTAAAGGTTAACTTTAACAGAAAGTCCATTAAATGATATACAATCGTATGAAATCACAGGAATTTAAATATTTGTCAACCAATAAGAAATATAATATACATTCATCATGACCTCCTATGTAATCTATACCCATCCCTGTAGTCGACATTATAAAATTATTTAAAAAAAATAAAATATGCTGTATGTACCTTCAGTTAACGCCATATTCAAGTTTATATAAATATAAATCCTTTTCGAATATTATCGCGTTCTATGAAGCAGTAATTCCAAAACACACGTTACATTTTAATTTTAAAAACACAATATTCTGTGTAATCAAAGAGAAATGCAAAATTAGATATATGGGAATACACGTAATTTTATCCAAAATCTGGTTTCGGTTAACTAAAAGATAAATACAGTCGATCTCCAACTTTTCAATGGTAATTGATATGTAGGCTTTATACACACAAGTGGTAACCCATTTGCAAATACATGTATGTTTAAAGCGGAAGTAGACTATCTTCACAGAAAAAAGAAGTTTAATTCATTATTCTGACTAATTGGTGTCCAGTGTTTTCTGTGCATATTGAAACAATTTTAAATGGTACAACTGCAAAATAAAAGTAGCTCCTTATATTTAAGGACAAACGTTTACACACAAAAGGACTCACTCACTCACTCACTCACTCACTCACTCACTCACTCACTCACTCACTCACTCATCACTCACTCACTCACTCACTCACTTATTTAAATCTAACACATATAGAGATAAATCATAAAGCGAACTTGTACATGTACAATGTACCTTGCATGTTATTAAATCATCTGACATGACAAAAAAGAGCGAGACACAGATACAGTCCCTTTTTATAGGGTTTAAACTTAGTCTATGATGCATGTCAAAACTACAAAATGCACGACTTTAATATGATGAAATCATCTCTTAAATGATGCAACGCTTTAGGTACATGTGATCGAACACATAAGAAATTCTGAACTTTAGCTAGATTGATCAAAAACATGTTGCATGTCATTGACATATTTTGGGAAACGAAACGAACACAAATCAATTGTACTCGTGAACTTACCGGTATATTCGTAAACTGTTCAATGACGCTCGACTATGTTCATTGAAGGGGGACAAATCAGGAAAAATGATGCTTATCCTAATTATTACAGTTATTCCTCTTTCTTATAGTAGTGTTTTCCCTTTCGATGTAAAACATAATGTTGCAAAATGTATGTATGTTTAAGTTCATTGTTATCGTGTTCAATCGGCGTGTTTCCACAATTTTATCAGAGCTCTGTGCTGTACTGTTGTCTATGCTTACTGGGGATCTATCCGCCCTTTCAGGAACTGGCATTACGGACCCTTTATCACATCTCTTTCTTCATGATCGACGTAATGACACATGTTCGTTGCTCGAAATCCTCATTAATAATTCCACGTTACATGACATTGACGTTGTTTTAACGCTAACGGGAAAATGTAAGCATAAAGAAATGATGTCATTTATTTTTTGTAACGTTTGCATTCGTTTTTTATGTATGATTCAACCCATTTTTTTATCTGCGATGGAAAGGCATGCTATGGTTGCTAAAACAACGTTAAATGTAAGAAAGTAAACAAAACACGTTCGTGGACAAACGTTTTTAAAATCAATTTAAGTGAAATGGAAAGGTGCTAGTCGCATTGGTTTGACCGAAAATATGTTTAATTTTGTTATCCGTGTAATATAATATCCATATATTAAAAAAACATAAATTGAAAAACTAAAATTTTGATTTTTGTCAATTGTTATAGACAATGTTACGAAAAATTTTTTTCTATTCTTAAATTTTTAATATATGGATATAATTATTATATAAAAAACAAGATTAAACATATTTTAGGTCAAATCAATGCGACTAGCACCTTTGATTTTGAGTACATTATTGCACGCATATTGATCACTCCTCATTCTAGGAGGCCGTCAGTTATGATTATCTAATTGCATGTCCTTTTGTATGAACTTCATAAAACAGTACTACTTGGTTATATAACCTTAATTAAAAGCACACAAATCTCTTGTTGTAATTGTAACATGATATTATTTTAATGGACAGTACTGACAACCAAACAATGGCAGACAAAATCATACCGAAGCAATCTCTGTTATATATGAAAGAATCATTTGAAAACAAACGATTTTGTTTTTGAAAAAAAAAATGTAGTTTCATCTTTTTTATCTCTATGACAGTTATGTTTGATCAGTTAAATGTTTGAAATGAAAGTAAGACAAAGGAATCCATAATCGCCATATCGCTTAATGTAGGCGAAATCAATGATATACTTCCAGTCATTATATACGCGACATCATGTAAACCCATTAATCTTAGTCATATATGTAATAACCACGTTGATTAGGTCGATGATTTTGTTTTAGTTCTTCTAGGCGAGTTAACATATTCTAAGTAAGAAAACAATATATTTAAATTATTTTAAGTAGATAATTCTAACGGTAGATGTCCGTTTAAAAGAGGCTTTCTTAAGTTTAAGCGATATTCATCTAAGAAGCACTGAAGCCGATGGTCAGTTTTAAAGCACATAAAGCAATGATCATGATCTGTTCAGTTCTCAAGCATTTTTACAAAAGCGATAGTAACTAACTGTTCTCGAGCATTTTTATCAAGCAATGGATACGAACTTTTTAGTTCTCAAGTATTAGCATGGTAAGCGATGGAGATGATCTTTCCGGCTCTCAATAACTTTTATAAAGATTCTAAAACATTTTTTTTTTCAGTTTTCAGACATGTTTATAAAGCGCTGGTCATGAACTTTTCATTTCTCAAGCATTTTATAAATAGATGGACACGTATTGTTCAGTTCTCAAGCTTTTCTACAAAGCAAACCTACCGGCTCTCAAGCATTTTTATAAAGCGATGGTCACGAACTGTTCAGTTCTCAAGCAAGGACAACGATTATTAGGCAGCATTCATTTTAACTATTGTGGACCCGATGGTCACGGTGTCTTCAATTCTAAATGCACCAAGCAATGATTACGCATGACTAGAAAAATGTAAAAACAGAGTACCGAGCAAACCTGTTAGGACTTTTAATCAATAATGTTTTCAAGTAAGAAGATCATGGTGAATTATGCACCCAGTGCTGTGTAACTTTCAGCATCGTTATTAATGACAGCAAGTATAATTATGTTCACTTTTTCAACTCTTATTTATGATCTTTACTGTTTCAAACAGTATCCTCAATCGCAAATTATTTGTCGTGATGGCTTTATCTCGGATAAACTCGATTGGATTATTTTGTTCTCAATTGTTAATCTTACTGTATCCCTTTGTTCTTTGCAATATTTCTTATACGACTGTCGAAATAGACACTTTAGAGCCACAAAACGTTACTCCGTGTTTTAGCTTTAATGGTTACAAAATTCTTGTTTTGAACGAGTCTTTATCATGGACTGAAGCGGAATATAGTTGTAAAAAATTGGGGTTTAAGGGATTAATATTCATCAATCAGAACTGGAGACAATGGGTATCCGTCCGAGAAGTTATACAACGTGCTGGATTTCCTGAAAACATTACATTTTGGACAGGACATTTTCGACCATATTTTCACATAAAAGAATGGTATCGACTGAAAGGGAACGGTTGTGAACAATCTCACGACAGTATTGTTATAACGGGTGACATTAAACAGTTTCATCAATGTGCTGGTGTACAGTGGGAAACGTACACACAGTCTCAGCGACATGTGGCAAAAAACTGTTCAGAAATGTTGCCATATATATGCTATAACAATGCAGATCCTGCATATTGGTCTTTATATGTTAATTTTGCAACCGGACAAAACTTGTCGGGAGCATATCTTGTGCTTAACGACTCAATAAACACGTTTAATGATTGTATGCATACATGTACAGAACACCATGCATGTTTATCGTTTACTTTTAACTACAATTCTTCAAACTGTACGATGTTTAATATTCTATCCGGATTCGGAATGGTTACATACGAGGTAGAGCCAGGATTTGAAAACATAACGCATGGAGTGAAGACAGGTTGCAATATTTCAGTGAGTGATACGCCTGGAAATATCTCAGTAACCAATGTTGACCCTAATCTTCCAAATTGCGGATTATCACCAATACCTTCAAACTATTGTCAGCTCTTTTATACCATGGAATCAAATAGTTCTTTTGATGGTAAAGTAGAGGACCAAATTGTTAACGAACTGATCTCGAACCTCTCTGTGGACATTAAATCAACTTCATCATACATTCGAAAGCACACGAGTGCGTCCGATTCACGAGCGTCTGCTACATTCTTTGGGACCGTGGGAGCAATAGTGCTCACAGTTGTGATATCACTTCCGGTAATTGCTGACAGTATGACATTATACTTTTATAGGAAGCTTCAGCAGAATATCAAATCAAAGAAAAAGAATCGGAAACTATACAAAGACAGCCGCAATTTACGTTTACGTTGTCATTCTACTAATTTATTCGCTTGAAAAGTTACTCATGTTGTTTTTTTTGTTTTGTTTTTTTTTATAGAAAACCGCTATATAATATATGTAATGTAAGACAAAATTATCGAACTTTTTAATAATCAATTAATTAAATGAGACATTTAATCCGAATTATTGATTGATGCCATCAGCAACGGCAATATTTATATCTTTTACAAAGCAAACCGGAATATGACACGAGATGTGGTTTTCAATGAAAAAGAATAGTGTGTTAAAACTAAAAGTCATGGCTTTGTATAAATTTGTCATTTCTAATAGTGAAATGAAAGGTGTGTGACACACTTTATTTTAAACATACAAATAATCTGGAACCTTTCAGGAAATCAGGTTTTTTTTCCCTTTACTGTTCGAATCATGGTCCTTTCAGGTTTTTTCAGCAAACGAAAAATTAAACCCGCCTCTTCTTTTCATTGCCACGTCAACTTCTAACAAACTGTTCCACAAAGCAAAATATATATGGGCCGCGTCATGACAAAACCAACATAGTGCGTTTGCGACCAGCATGGATCCCGGCCAACCTGCGCATCCGCGCAGTCTGATCAGGATCCATGCTGTTCGCTATCAGTTTCTTTACTTGTAATAGGGTTGGTAAGCGAACAGCATGGATTCTGATCAGACTGCGCAGACGCGCAGGCTGGTCTCGGTCCATGCTGGTCGCAATCCCATTATGTTGGTTTTGTCGTGACGTGGCTCATATGTTCTTTTGTGAAGGCCATTTCAGACAGCCAGTCAGCCAATTTGCTTAAACTGTGTTAACAGTGGCAAGTCAATAGAGCGATGCCTTACTTCGTGTAAAGATGAATAATCTAGTTATCTTAACTTCAATGATCTAAAACCCTATTCAAGAATGAAAAGAAATACCTGAAAGGCACTCCAATTAGGTTCAAAAACCTAAAGTTAACGGAAGTTAACATTAGAATGATATAACACAGTAAGGGACAATGGTGGCAATAAATTCAGAACATACAAAAGTTTATATCTGCGTTTATATTGACAGCATAGATCAGCTTCCAGAATATTTCGATGTAGAGTAGCACCGTTAAGGAAAGAGATAGGCCGAAATCTTAATATTGGTGTCTTAATTGAACAGAACATGCTGTATTTGTCTTGAATCTGTTGAAGATTAATGCTTAATTGTCCAGTATATACTGATATATTTAAGAATTTGTATAAGTGGTATCTGTTCTCCAACATATGTCAGCAAAAACCAAATTGTGACAACTTAATCACAAAATCTTGAATATTGAAATTATTTGCTAAGGCGTATCACAAATCTTTGCTATAAAGAAACCATATCAAAGAAATTTGTCTTTCTTTTATCCCATTTGCTTTATTGTGGCTTAAATGTATATATAAGAGTTAATAATATTTTTTATCAATATTTTATGTTATTTTATCATGTGAAAGAGGTAGCTATCAACAAATACACAATTAAGAATTTTTTAGATACAAATTAAAATATTTGGAAATTATCTGAGGTTAATTATACAACATTTATCAAATACAGATGTAAATTCACAGAAATTTGATGACTGCTACTTAATAAAGATTTGTAAATAGTTTTTATTTTATTCCGGCAGATCTTATAGAAAAGACTCATACAATGTATATTTGAGAGAAACCTTTCCACAATATGGTAAATAAATGTTAAATATTTTTTGATATCCATGACGACTAGACTTTTAGAGTGTTTCTTATCTTTTATCTTTATAAACTAATAAAACATATCTTGTTCTTCATACGTAAAGTCGGGTTTTGGTCAAACCATATTCATGCATTACTAATCAAAAGGAACATAATGGTATAATTGTCTCACTATCGTAACAAACATTCAAAATATGTTTCTTAATAAATTTCTACTTCTTTTTGATCGCTCCTTAAGTTCTTTATTCAGTTTTAATGTCAAACTGAAGTGAAACTTGTACTTCGAGTTGCGCTTATACAACTTTAATCTATGACAGGACTACGCCAATAATTTGATAACAACGAGTACAACTACGAATACTACGACGACTACTTTTACTATAATTCTTATGAATAAGTTTAACACTACGACTTTTACGATTACGATCATTACTACGACTATGAATTATGCGACTACAAATACAGCTACGTCAATGATAATACCGGCGACTTCGACCACGATTACTATTTTTACGATTTACCACTACGAGAACAACTATGGCCACTACCAAAACTACGACTGAGACTACAGCAATGACCATGACTCCGACTTAATAGACTACACCGGCAACTTCAACATCGACGTCGACGTTTACAAGTTGTGACACTTATTGAGTATCGGGGTGAAAAATCGTATCTAAGTTTTACCAAATGGCTTAGACCAGAAATAATCTCTTTTATGTAACTTCTAGTTATAAAAGTAGCAATTCCTCAATAATTGATCTTCATTGAACTTATTTATCAATTTTCAGTACAAAATCGGCAGTTTGCATTTTACTCGCTCGCTGTACGTTGTGGTTACAGCATTGTTACTAATGTTCCGAAAGTTAGGAGTGAAATGAAAATTTAATATTTAATTGTTAGAAATGTTATAGAATGTTACAACTTAAATGGTCAGAAATCGAATTTTTACATAAATGTTACAAGGTTGTTCCAGAGTTGTTACATAGTTGTGTTAAGAGAGTTGAGAGTGAAATAAATATTTCACGCATAATTGTTACCATAGTTACTGATAAACACAAACATAAATTACATTTTAACTTTGCATGCACTCTGAGTATGCTTTCTTAATGATTCCCTTTAAAACTATATAAATATGTATGGAATGACTTGTGAATTAAAAAATATTATATTTTACATGAAGTATAAGATAACTCCTTTGAGACGTTAATAATATCTCTGTACAGTTATTTCCCCTTTTTCCTGAATGGTCTCAAAGACTAGAGTTTGTTTGACTGTATATATTTGCTTAAACTAGACCTAAACTATTTCATTTCGTTGTTATGGAATAAGAAATGATAAATAGTATTGTTTTAGTAGGAGAAATATGTTAAAGGATAAGTATTTGTTTGTATATGTTTATATATCATTTGAGAAAAAATTATGTTTATTTTTTAGTATTAAAGTAGAAATGATAAATAGATAAATATAAATTAGTGAAAATATCTGTCTGTCTAAGCTAATTTATCATTTAAGGAAAATTAACAAAGTAAACTATCATGTAGCAATGAGCACTTAAGCCATTGTGTTACTACTATGCTAAGATCTGGTTAATTTCTCTCATTGCTAAAACGATATTTGTAGATATTTCCCTCTATTTTTATGAGAGTTAGAATAAACAAATCTATTTTCTCGAAATGAAAACCTATAAACATCCTGTACCTGGTATTTATATCACCTACTACAGTAGGCTAACCAGAAGCTAAACATTTTAATTGAATTCCCTGACTGAACATGTATGTGTTGAATTAATAGTAAGCTATGTTTTTAACCATAACCATGATTAATATCTTAAATGAACATGCCCATCTTTCAAACGTGAAAAAATAACGTTTATTATCATAAAATATGTTGGTCTTGGTCTGCTCTAGTCGCATATGTAGAATATGTTGTCTTTAGCAGGCAAAGTCTTAAAAATCAAAGAGCGAGAATATCCGATACGACACAATTATGGGATTGTCAATATCATTCGATATGTTATAAAGGAAGATGTATATTTGGCTGTTTGTTGGCTATTGCTTATACAATTTTCTCTCTCAAGTTGTATAATTTAATTTGCATTTCCATTGTAAATAAATCAGTTGTTATGCAGCTAGAATATGCAGAATCTTTTCAAGGGTCAAATAATGAGACACTTGTTAAGCCTAGCGTACATAATGACTTACAGTGACACGTGAAAAAGGACATGCTAACAACACGTTCATTAACAATCCTACAATTCTACATTTTTAAACCTTTTTTCAACTATGACGACGGTTCAAGAGAGGCACTTGGTTTAATTATATTTAGCCTGTTTATTGTACATGATATGAATTGAGTATGAATGATCCATTGTTGTTGTTTTTTTTTTTTTGTTTTTTTTTTTGTTGTTTCTGTGTTTTTTATTTATTGTTGATGTTTTGCTGCCGTGTGTTGGTGTTTGTTTGTTTTTATGTGGCTGTTACTGCTGTGGTTTCTGGTAAAAGAATCAACGAAAACATTGTGGGCATAAATCCTGATATTAATTTGATAAATTAGATGCATTTGAAAAATGTTTATAATTAAACTTGTATAAAATTATGTAATCTTTTCTAATATTCGTGAATAATTAGAGATTGATTATTTATCTCAATGTTGGAAATGGATTACAAATACATTAGAGAGGTATAATAAAGATGTGAACATCACTTTATACATCTTTAGACACTTCTAGACATCGATGGTTGTTCGTAAAATTATTAAAACGATTAATAATTAATAATCAATGTTACAACTTTATACATATATCTGTAATATTTTACGCTAAGGATGAGTTTTTACTGGAATGCTATTACTAAGTATTGGACAGATCCTTACATGACTCTAATCTGTCTAACCTGTTTAATGTAAATTATCAGATAAGTGCATTTCAATAAGATAAATATTCTACCACAACGTATTTGTTAACTAAAGAGCACATGTCAATGTTTGTGGTTCAATCTGTTGTTATTCAAATAAAAGGTTATAGTTGTGATCTGACAAAGTCACGAATAGTCTGTTCTAAATTTCGTCTCTGATCCATATCACCACCGTACAATCAAACGTTCTGTGCGTCGGCTACAGTGATACAATATAAATATCATATTGAGTCGGTAGAAATTACCAGGCAGTGACTTGTCTGCCCAATTCTTACGTCATTCCCTTTTTATTTCATTTATCTATTCTTTCTTGATTAGTTCCTTAATGTTAGTTTTCTTCAAAGTTAATACAATTAAGTTTGCAGTATTTCAATTGCAGTATTTCACAATTTGTCAATTGAGAGTGATTTGGTGAAGAAAAAGTGCCCGGAAAAAGGTGTTGTATATTTTAAGAATAATATTTAATTTTTAACGGAGTAACTATTGTAAGAAACCATTGTGACACAATTATATGGATGAAACTGGATAGTGAGTTTTGTAAGACAATGACTGATATATATATATTTATATGGAGTTAATATGTGGTTTGATGACTCGCCTATTGCGAGTATTGAAAATGTAGACTGATTTGAAATGTTAACTAATGATTTTTTACTTTGAAGAACTAGGTAAGGTGTTATTACTAGGTGATTTGAATGGGAGAGTAGGCAATAAATCAGATTTTATAGTATGTGATAATAATGTAAAAATATATATCGATTCTGTTGATTATTTTCCGGATGCATCACTATGCAGGGCCTCTTCCGATCCAATTGTTAACAAGAGAGATGAAAAGATTCTTGACTTTTGAGATTAGGTAACGGTCGTTTAGGTAAAGAATGTAACGTAGGGGCATGTACGTATTATAGCCGCAAATCAAGCAGTCCAATTGACTATTAATTATTGAAAGAATGCAATTTTCAGATTATTAGTGCATTCGAAATATGTCAATTAAACGAATTTAGTGATCATGCACCGCTTTCGTTTACTGTTAAATACTTAGATACTAAATCTAATCCAAAAAATTTAGAAAGTGAGAATACATATTTTAAATGGTGTGATGCTGAGAAAAATAAATTTAGAAGAGGTTTATTAGGAAGAATGGCTGATTTAAACGATATTTTTGTGAATTCGTCTTCGAGTGACATTGAAAATATTGTTTTAAAGTTTTCAAAGATTATACAAGATGTAGCCGAGTCTCTTTTTAAGCGGAAAGCTAGAAAAAAGGTGGAAATTCTGATTGTTCTTGGTTTGATGCAGAATGCTACGATAAAGATCATATTATGGTAACTCACAAGATGATTTACAGCAAAGATTAAACGCTTTATATAATTACTGTAATCTATGGGGGCTTAGAGGTAAATACAGCCAAAACTAAAATAGTTGTTTTTCGGAATAGAGGACCAGTACTTCCTCATGAACGTTGGTTTTATAATAATGAAGCTTTGGAAATTGTTGACGATTTTAATTATTTAGGTGTAGTATTTAATTACACTGGGTCCTTTGTACTCCACAACCAATATATTATTGGTGAAGCTTTGAAAGCAATGAATGTTTTAATATGCAATGTTAATAAGTATGAAATATTTCCTTCTGTTTCCTTGCAATTATTTGATGCTTTTGACGGTTCTATCATAAATTATGCGTGTCCAGCCTGGGGTTTTACAAAATCTAAAGATATAGAGAGATTACATTTGAAATTTCGCAAGTTAATTCTTGGTGTGAACATACGCTCTTATATTGCAGCAATATATGGTGAGCTAGGAAGATATCCACTTTATGTTAAAATATATGTTCACATACAATGTAATTAAATATTGGGTTAAAGGGATAAATGCAAACAATATCATTATTAAATGTATGTATATAAATACAAATCAGTGCAAACAAGGTGTAAAGACTGGGTGTATAAAGCATAATGAATTTTTAATGAGACGAATTTGTTTTTTTCTGAGATGTGGAATTGTCCTGAACTTTATAAATCAAAAGAATTTGTTAATATTTTTAACAAAGAGTCATGGATTCTTTTAAACAAAATAGTTTTCAGATATTGTTAATAATACCGTTTTAAATACATTGTATACACATATCAAGATTTATTTTCTTTGGAATGTAGTTTAGATAACATTAAATGTATGAAATCAAGACAACAATTAACCCGATATGGTAGAAACAGACTTGAACGACATAGCCCATATTTCACCTTTGTTATACACAAGATTTTGAAGACGAATTTCATTTTATACTTGTTTGAATTATTTCAGTCATGTGAAAAGTTTGTATTATTAAAATTATGTAAATTCATTTAATTTGCAAATAGTAAAAGAAAATATATGTTTATAAGCTTAGGTTATACATAAATGTAATGTTAAAATGTATTTATTTTCATAGATATTTTCGCTAGTAATGTTTATATTAAAATGAGATTATTCTGATATACATATATTTTTATATTTTATATAAACTCATTTTTTGCAGCAATATATGTTCATTTTCCAATATACTGTAAATCTTTGAATAATAGCACGTGTTTATCTATTTATAATATTTGATATGTGTAATGTAACAAGATACGGCCAATGCTGAAACCTTATTGGTCCTGTACCCTGCGTGACCTACATAAAACGTTACGACTGCTACACTTTTCTTGGACCACTCATGGCAAACCGCGAGTAGGCGAAAGTTTATACAGTAATAAAAATGCAAAACGTGTAGTTCCGTAAAAGCCTCCGAAAAAGCAGCGAGGCAGTTTGGAACGCGAAGAATTTGAAAGAATCGATAAGTTATATGAACTCGATCAACAAGGCTTTTTGGAAAGTTTTAAACTCCAACAAGTCTCTTAAGGATAAAAAGAAAGGCTGTGAAATATAGTGTTCAATGTGTAAAAGCGAGACAACTCTTGATGGTATTCTAAACGGATGGAGTCAATATTTTTCAAGCCTGTATTCGTACTCAGACGACCCAAAGTTTTGAAAACGCATTTAAGCATTTAATAGAAAACTCAGTCGCGAAACAGTATATCAAACTCAGCAGACAATACTGAAAATATAAATTACACAAACTTTCACGAGGTAACGTTCCGAGAGATTTCTGAAGTTATTAATGCTCTTCCTAACAACAAAAGTGCCTCCATTGAATAATGTGACGTATGAACACTTGAAGTAATGGCGGTGAAACATTAATCAACGCATTAAATTACAGCTTTTTTAATAAGATCATAGAAAGAGAAATACTTACCTGTGAAAATTTAAAACTGGTCTCACTGTAACTTTGCATAAAGGAAAAAGGGAAATCCTTTAAAGACCTAAAAAAACTACAAGAGCAATATCATTACTTCCGGTTGTGTCAAAAAGTTATTTGAAAAGATTATTTTGAATAGAATAGACTGTTTAGACATTAATTAAATAACATGCAACACGGTTTTCAAAAAGGCAAAAGTTGTAAATGGTCCTCGTTTCTTCTACAAGAGTCACAGTGATTATTGCAATTGAACGTGGTAGCCCATTGCAAAGTATGTTTCCTTGACGCGAAATCTGCTTTTGACATGGTTTGGATAATCGGTTTAATATATAAACTTAACCGAAAATGGGCGTTCATGGGAAAAACTACTACGTATAATCAATTGCTCCTTCGCGGCTCAAACAGCAAGGTTTTCCTAAATGGACACTTATCTGATACATTCCATATCATGCAAGGTAACCAGGCAGGGAAGTATATGTGCACCATTTTACTACAAAAAAAGACACCGTTTTTATAAACGAACTATTAAACGAATTACAAAAACTCACAAAGCGGTTTTCCGTATGAGTGAACTACCTCTTTCCGCTCACAACTCAGGCGCGACGATATTGTCTTGCTTTAAACAAGTAGAGTTGATCTTCAAATCCTGTTAGATATAAGTCGAACATACGCAAATAAATGGCGGTATTCTTATAATCGCGACAAGGTGTGCTACTATGACAATGAATAGAAAGAAATCACGTGTTTTGGCGCCAATAAAACTTTTATATGGTAGCTCGATTATATCAGATGTACCCAATTATACACATCTCGGCATTGTGCAGTCATCAAATGGTAACTATCCTTCGATATCGACCGATGTTCGACATTCCATGAGAAGTACTTATTTCTCTTTGAAAAACTCAATCAGTGGCTGTGATGGTGTAAATCCACATATTATCGGCAAGGTTGTTTCCAACCTGTATCCTTCCTAGATCATTATTTGCATGCGAACTTTGGAATCCTCTTAAGCAGTCAGACATACAAAAACTCGAATGCACGTTCCATTTATGTCTGAAAAATGCGCAGGGTTTTCCACATCTCACTAGATCTGATATGGTAACGGGTATGCTAGGTCTCACCTCACTCGAGGCCTACATCGACCTCCAGAAACTCCTATTTTTAGGTACTTTGTGTAGGTTAAAAATCAAGCGAAATAATTAGTAAAGTGTTCATAACTAGACTTATGCATGCTAAAACAAAAGTGACGATATCCTCATTAGGCTTTATTTCCAGATGTCTTGAAATTATTGGACAAGTATAAACTGACTAATTATATTGAACAGTTTATAGAAAGTGGTTTATTCCCGGCAAAAGTAAAATGGAAAAAGTGTGTTTAAATCAACAATACTACAGTACGAGCAAAATCAATGGAAAGTACGCGTACAGAGAAACAATGACCTTCAACACTTTAGAGAGATTAATAGTGAATTGACTATGTCCAATGTATGGAGAGTAGCACAAGAAAGACCAGACTTACTGACTCTTATGCGATTTGTTGCGCAACTTAATTGTAAAGTTAAGCATGATCAAAACTATAATTTGTCAAAAGTGTTTTTAATGAATGTACACATGAACTCTATCATCTGATGTTTTACTGTGAGGTGAACAAAGAACTAAAAAAATGGCAACATTCTTTGATTGCCTAGAAAATCAGTTCAATAGCACTCTTAGTAGATTTTTTGCAGGCAATTCCTACAGAGATATTTATTATACGTACACATTTAGGATGATTGTAAATATCAAAATCTTTTAACGTATTATCTGCTGATAAGTACCCAGAATTCATGGCCATATGTGCAAAGTTCTTGTTATCATTATTTTAATAAAGTAATTATTTGAATGAATTTATTACATAGAACAAGAAAGAAATGTAAAAGGAATGTTAAGAAAAGTGCACTACCTTCATTTATATTTGTTAAAAATTTCGATTTCGCATTTAACAATGTTTAAAAATGTTAAATATGTCTTGCAAAAGCTAAGGAACTAGCTGACATTTTAATGCATTTTTTAACCTTTCATATGTAAAGGTTTGCTTTCAATGTCTATTTGATTCCGTCTTCTTCATTGTATGTGTCGTAAACGTGTTATGTACATGATAACTTAAAAAACGAAAAAAACACGTAAAAAGCAAATAAATGTTAAATACAAGTATGTATGCAAGCTGAATGTGCTAATTTTGCGTAAGATGTTACATGTAGTTGTTGCTATCTTCTTGCACTAATATGATGTGCTGAATATGATTAACGTCACTTCTCTTCAAAATATTGTCTTATGTAATATATATAATTTTACATCTTTGAAATTGTTCTTTTTTGTATAATTATGATGCTTTTCTTTGCTTAATGTTGTTTCTTTTCATTGACTGTGTTATGTAATATGTATATCTTCGAACATTCGGAGGCAATAAAGATGTATATATATTGTATATGTTACGAAATAAAATTTCTGTACTGTTCTGTTCCGTTCTATATTTCTTTCTTGTTTCACTTCCAGCAAAACTTAGGTTATATGAGAACAAAACACTAAAACAAATGATTTCCTTTTTGTTCAGTAATGAGTTTATTTCAAAGTACATTCGGGCAATATGCCTATGCGTACACAGTACGTATAACAGTATATAAACAACACATGGGTTTGTGGGTAACAGTAAAAATATCATCCCGAGGAAAATAGTGTTACCCGAGGCGTTAAAAAGTGAGGGGTAATAAATGAACATACAACACAATTAAATGGTCAATGTCAATACTTTATAAAACATATATCATTAAGTTACACAGTATTTTTACCAATCTGAAAACGTTAACTAACAATAGAATATATTATTAGTTTATTACCCCTTACTTTTTTCGTAATGTTAATTTCCCTGGTCCCTGGGAGTTATTCTTACTGTTGATGCAAGTGTACCACGTGACTAAGAATTTTGTACTGTTACATAGGTAACAGTATTTTTAACAGTATAAAATCTGGTCACGTGGTCTATTTTCTAAATAAAATGAAATAAAATGGCCGCCATTTTTCTCTCGATTCATTCTTATTTTCGACGATAGGGCCTAGGGCATCACCAAAGTAACTATGACACTCATAAAATCTAATTCTTTGCAACCTAGAGTGTTTTTTTTTTTTCGCGTATAAAATATATTTTTGTTGAATAATCAAAACGTAAACATCCGTTTTCAACGAAAGTATTTGTAATGTGAATAATTTGGTGTCAAACTGGAAAATGCAGACGATTAAAGCATGAAACAAAGGATTATTTAACAATTTTATACTGTGAAACGTTACAGATAGAGTTGGTGGACACACATTTGTAGGATATCATCGTAATTTTGTAAACGCACTTTGTCAAAAACCATGCGAAGAATATTCTGGATACAGAAGGATCATTGTTTTGTTTTCTAAATATAAATTAACAGCTTATTGTAATGTTTATGACTGGTAGGTATATTCAATCACTTGCTTAAATAAAAAGAGAAAACAGCTTCTAAGTAGGTCCTACGGTACAGCTTAAAACTTGCAAGGTAAGGACAGTTTAGTTATTGCTACTCTTGGTTTATTTTTGTTACAGTAAGATTTAGTTTACAAATTCAGATCATCACAGTATTTGTTCGGGGTAATAAAAATAAATAACACATGAGTTTGAGGGTAACAGTAAAAATATCATCCCGAGGAAAATACTGTTACCCGAGGCGAAGCCTCGTAAAAATACTGTTACCCGATCGGGTAACAGTATTTTCCTCGGGATGATATTTTTACTGTTACCCACAAACCCATGTGTTTTTTATATACTATCATTACTATCACTTACTGACACAAGTATCAACATGTCTCAATTTATAGTACTGGTAAATAAATACAAGATACAGGACAGATACCATCTTATCAATAAGGAAGTAAATCACAAAAGAAAGCAAAAATAAGTGTTTTTAAGAAACAGTGATACAGTGTTTGGGGGAATTTTTTTTATTAACTGTAATAACTAGTGTTTCGATCATTGAAAGCTTTAAAAATATATACATTGATAAGTTTCTAATTTCTATTTTATTTTCTGAATTCACGAATGCAACAAATTAACGTATATTTGGTCTTTTCCAAAAGTGTTTTTTATATATATTTTTCGTTATTCATTATATAGAGAACATTGTAAAATAAAGTGAAATTCATCTTCTAAAATAAAACATATTTTACATTTACTATCATCAAAAGGTATAGCACTAGGTTTATTCCACCTGCTAGTTTCAATCTCAAGTATTTGTGAAGAAACTCTAAGCCGGGACAGTGCAATTCTAAATTTTTTAATATTGATACAGTTTGAGTACTTTTGAAATCTAATACGCAAATAATACATATATATGAGCTCTAGTTGAGTCATTTATTTCTGAAAATCAATTTTGGATAAAAATACCATTTATTCTTTGTTTTACTAAACTACTAAATACATCTACATTGCCTACACCTTGAGATAACCATACATCATTGAAACCAAGTGACTGTTATACTTTTAACCCTTGTTTTTGTGAGGTCTTACATGTAACTTTCTGTACAATAAATCATAAACTATTTAAACATATTTTACATCTTCAAGCTGTATAATTTTAAGCCAGTATTTAATTACACTTACAATTCTTCTACATTTCAAATTTGTTCTACCAAGTTCTCCATTAATAAAATTGTTCTGAGTTTGTTGTACTCTGACGACTAACATAAATGTGTATGAAAGTGATATAAACAGTATTACGCACAATATTTCATCAAATATCATTGGATGGTATTTGCTCTGTACTTGAATAATCTTATTAATACTATATCAACTCGGGGTCAAACAAACTGAAGGGAAGAAATCAATTACGTTCTCAGTATCAGTATGTTGTAATTGACAGTTCAGACACAAGCCAGTTTTTTCGTTGTTTTTTATGGGGGGGGGGGTCAGATATTTGCAGTGCAAGAAAATCTGTTAGAATTGTTATAATTCATATTTGTAACTTTGCAACGTCGGTTTCAGAATGATTATCTTGTTTATTATATTATCTGTAATAACCGTAGGGCTGTTGGAACCTTACGAGTATTATTTTTCTATCGCTCTATTATGAATTCGTTTTTCGTATTAGTATCATTTATTTCCATTTGCTTTGTTCACTTTTAAAATGCTACCGATTCACATTATGATTAAAAACTTTTGAAACCTAAGGTTAAATAATTGAAAAAACATATTTTGTCAAATTAGAATGATATTTAATTTCGTATTAGATACGGATATGCAAAATACATGTGATCTGATTATGTAAAATGAACGCCGAATCAAAGATGTTAAACATAATGCTGTGTGCTTAAAGTAAACGATGTGGTTAAGTCTTCTGATTTAATAATTACGCCTCGTGATCACATCTGCAGATGTTCTTAATTCAAAATTGCACCATGTTGAATTCTGTTTATGATGGTACATGTACCAGTGGGCGTAGATGGTAGGATCTATATGTCGATAGGAAATATTTCAATAGGGGTGATTTTCATGTATCTTACGATGATATATGAAAATGTTATTCGAATTTATTCATGGTGGGCTGAAGTAAATCACGTTATTAACACATTTTTGTCGATTTAATACTGATATGTTTGCTCTAGTATATCAACTGTTGGGCATCAAATAATGTGCTTCTATTTTGTTTGACGTCAAATGTCATTTATCAAAATGGCATCCAACTGGAATAATACAAAACTGCATCGACTTAATGTCTTAGACGTCTGGCAATATTGATGATTCATATATGTTTCCATGAAAGAAGGAATGCCATATCGACAACTTGATTATTGCCAATAGCAGGCTAAAGTAGAACAGAAAAAAGACGGAATAAATAAAGAAGCTCAAAATGGCAAAAGTAAAACTGTTTTAATATATTCTAATCGGATGAACCAGGCAACTTTTTGCAGCTCCACGCAAAACAAACAATTTGTCATTATCTGTCATTAAAACAGAATAAATTGGAGTAAAGTAACACAACAGCAACAGGAGTGTTTTGGTCGGCAAATCAATTGAAAAATAGTACCGATTATGTCAATGTACATAATGTGTTCAAGAAATTTCCTATGAACAAAAAAATGTTGTATGTAAAACCATTACAAAGTAGAAGTAGCTTTCAAATGGTTCACTAAAATATAAGGTTTGTCTGTGATAGAAATATATGTGCTCGTACTAATTTTTAGAAAAAAATTGTATTTTATCGAAATTAACGAACAGTAAAATATATGTCCTACATTCTTAAACTATTTAAAATATCACTCGTCATAAACAAACTCGGAGGTAAACATGAATTATCTGCGGAAGCTCTAATTGAGTCGAAATGCTTTACAGAATATTCAATTCTGGTCTAACGTTAATTCTTTTAGCATAGTTTTCAAATTGAGCGCAATCTCAAAGGAGAAAGCTATGATGGCAAATAAAGGCTACTTGATCTGGCAATGACCGGGCCATATAAATGAATGCAATCTTGATTTTTCAACAGCATATAATATAAGATAAATACAATTATCTGAAGACTTCTGGTAAATATCCACACACGAATCAGACACCGAACTATCTCTGAACCTATCAACTTTTCAATTTATCCGAAATCGAAATGACAAATCAATACACGTATCAAAACAGAAGTTAATGACTTAAAGAAGGCCATGACATATAACTTCCTTTATCTTCGTTAGTTTATCTGAATAAACGTGACATTCAGAATTATTGACAGTTACTGAACTCGACCTTATGGAATGCACGTCGCTTTTCTGGAAAAGAACAAAATATGGTCGAACAGAAATTGGGTCCATTGATCACAGAACGGAAAGAATAATTACCGAATAACCACATGTTTTCATACGAATAAAAGTGGAAACGGTCTATGATTTATTTTTCTTGTACTGTACAACAATTCATGTCTTTCGTTTTCAGTACTAGCATTGTATTTTAGAATTTTATCATTATAGCTGGTTAGCTTGTTACGCTTAAATCAGATTCTTATAAATTTGGCAATCAATGAACAATCAGGAAAATATCTTTACCTGTGAATTTCAAGTATATCTACCTAATGGGCTTTATTATGTCGATATTCGTTAACTGTGTCAACCACAGTGGTGTAGACATATTTACACTCTTTAGGCATTAAGAACGTATAAGGTCACTAGCATAAGTGTGAATATTTACGTACATCACGTTCTTTATATATATAAACTAGGCAATGTATAATCTAATTTTGTAACGAGTGACGTATTGCATTGCAATTTGGAAGATATTATCACACATTTATGTCACGTTGATAACGTCACACATAATGTTTTGTCTCGAGGAAGATAATACACAAATTATGTTAAATGAACGTGCAATTACTTGACTGTATATTTCATGGGAGTGAAAGTGTTACACGAGGGATGGAGTTCTTATGATAACTTGTAAAGGAGTTTTTGTGATAACTGTCACGAAGTTCGTCGGAAAACTATTGTATATACTGCAAAAACACTCGCCAAAAATGGTAATTTTCATTTTTAAAAAGTGAGTTTTAGGTGCTTAATTAATCTTTAATGATTAAGCTTGCCTTACATATTGTATTGTGTGTAACTAATTCATAGTCCATTTTTCACCGCCTCTTGCTTAAAATCTGCGCTCAAGTATGGTGTCTTCATGTATATTTTTCTGCCGGTGTTTGATGGGTATTTCCCTTTGTAATCTTAGTGGAGGAAACTCTGTTAATATTGCTGAAATTGATAACAAAATATATTTTAGTCAAACTTATTTCGTTTGAACCCGGAGGGACTTGCAAATTTCTTCGAGAGATCGGTGGTTATAGAGCCAACCGCAGTTGAGTTTTTATCATATTGTCGTACTTTTGTCGTACTTTTTGGAAACATAGGTTTGAAGAAATTATCCTGGTTTTATACATGTACTTCTTTATTATGGTATAAAATGATACAAATTACTTAGCCCTTAGATAAGCGATGCACAACTATATATTATCTGCTTAAGAAAGATAGTTGAGAACAACGTGTAAGTTTTTTGTGGTTTAGGCCATGATACTGCCGCTGATCTTTACTGTAGATGATAGCCTATCACCTGTTTATCCTTTCGTGACACTCAATCAAGATCAACAATATATCCACACATTTTTGTGCAAAGGATGAGCGTATTATATTCCATATGTATTTACAACCTTATTGAATAATAAAAAACGCTAAAACGTGTCGTGATTTAGCACAAGAAACACATTAGCAGTAACAAAAGTTATCATAAGAACTCCAGGACATATTTTGAGTTATCACAAGAACTCCGGGACATTTGAAAAATCGGGTATAAACTTGTTAGTCGGGGCTTTATGTTTGAAATTTTGCATTATAATTATAATTTTGTATGGCAAGGATGAAATAGAGTGAAATAAGAATCCCTAAAGAAAGCCCAGCGCGACAAAATTGAAAATGTTTCAGGCTCGGTTTGATTGAGCCTGTTCATGGACGGTACTGTCAAGTGCAAACTACCGTCCACGCCCCCTAGCACCGGCTTAAGCAGAATTCAACAATTAACATGAACTGGTAAAATTTAGAATTTCGAAACATCCGCAGATGTGTTCATATGGCGGTTATCATGGAATCTTCAATGTGACACGTTAGTGCCATTCCATGAAAAGCGGCATATGGTCCCCAAGTAAAAAATGCGTGTGCCCTAAACAAGAAAACAATGGGCGGAACTAAATAAAATGGAATTTTGAAAGGGTATCTGAGGTTATGAAGACTTGAAATAAACAGGTCAATTCTGGCGAATAGGCAAATAATTTGAACATTTTACTCAAAACTACCAGATTTTAAGCAAGAGGCGATGAAAGATAGACTATGAATTAGGTATTGACACATAATACAATATGTAAGGCAAGGTATATCATTAAAGATTAATTTAGCACCTAAAACTCACTTTTCTACGATGAAAATTACCATTTTTGACGAGTGTTTTGTAGTATATACAAAAGTTTTCCGACGAACTCCGTGACAGTTCTCACAAGAACTCCTTAATAAGTTATCATTAGAACTCCATCCCTCGTGTAACACTTCCTCCCCCGTGTATTATATTTTACAGTTTTGTCCTGATATAAAAATATATAGAGTTGTTTACGCGTTCAATGTGTTTGTTTATACGAGGGCTGTTCAATAAATACGCGGAAAAGTGCTGCCATATTTTTAATATTCGTGAGAAATTGACGTTCTCTTAAAATTTTGTGAATAAACATATAATAAACATGTACACAAAATTTCAATAAAATCGGATAAAAATAAATAGTACAATTTCATGTATTTCTAAGGTAATCGCAGTGAAACTGGCCCAACGTCGTAACGACGTCACGCTCAACGCATGTATGAGAGTCACCCAAAACACGCACCTAGTCCATCTCGAAATACTCTCCGTGAAAGGAAACACACTTTTTACAACGGTTGATCCATGACATGAAACTATTAAAGTAGGAACCATTATTTATATCTGAAATTGCACCTTGCACCGCGTAGGACAACTCGTCCACATCATCAAAGTGTTCTCCACGCAGGACGTTCTTCAGTGTCGGGTACAGAAAGAAATCGCATGGTGCGAGGTCAGGGCTGTAGGCCGGGTGCTCGAGGACTTCGAAGCCGAGTTTCCTGATTGTGTACTGTGTTTCGGCCGCACGATGAGACGGTGCGTTGTCGTGATGAAATATCGTGTCGGCGATTTTCGTGGCCCGCTTCTTTCTCATCGCCCTCATAAAATCGCGTCTCAGAATCTGAAAGCATAAAGAAATACAATCATAAGTAAATTGCCATTAGAATTTATTTTCATAATTACTTACACAAATATAAATAATTATTAGGTAATGTATTGACATAATAATGAATATCTTATTATAGATTAAATAAATTGATTCACCTTAGAATAATACTTCGCGTCACAGTCTGACCCAGGGGTACCGCGTGGCTCAGTATCACACCGTCGACTTCAAAGAAGACGATGAACATCTGTTTCCTGGCAGATGGGCCGACTTTTAACTTCTTAGGTGAAGGCGATCCTGGAGTTTTCTACATAGAAGACTGTGATTTCGTTTCAGGTTCGTATAGGCTGATCCATGTCTCATCAACAGTCACTATCCGTCGCAAGAAACGTTCACCTTTCCTATGAAAGCGTCTGAGAAATTGATTGCAACACCGCACCCTTTCCACTTTTTGTTCGTCCGTCAACATTTTAGGAATCCACCTGGCACACAGGCGTTTCATATTGAGTTCATCGTGAATAATGCGATGCACTGTGCCAATGCTACAATCCGATCTTTCGTGTATTTCGCGAATTGTTATCCGACGATCATTGTCAAGCAGCTCCTTTATCACAGCGACGTGATTTGACGTTACGTTGGGACGTCCACTGCGTTTGTCGTCATGGATGCTTTGTTGGCCGCTTAGAAATGGGCATACCACTTGTATATTGCTGTTTTCTTCATCGCCTGATCACCATATGCTTTTTGTAATCTTAACATTGTTTCTTTCTTTGAAAACCCGTTCAAAACACAAAATTTTATTGAAGATCGTTGTTCCGATGCCATTTTAACGCATACGCACTAAACAATATGGCCGCCTAACGCCTAAATGACGTGACACACTAACATGACGTCATGTGCGTAACGCCAACATATTGCGCGTAAATTATGCAAAGTATGGTGAAAATCGCACGGTAAACGTTAAAATCCGGCGTCATTATTAACCAGTGACTTTTTGTAAAAATGAACAAAAGTGGGCCGGTAATCGCTACATTTCAAAATAAGTTTGTCTCTATTACTGTATTAAAGTGACATTATGCCCATCCAAGGGTTTATAGTGAGTGAACGGGTGAAGATCAAAATAAGTTTTCATTTTGCCATAATTCCATTTAATTTAATTATTTAGTTCGCATTTACAATAAATAACGCAGAGATCCAAACGAAATTTCTGTAAATATCCATAAGAATTTACCTATAACGCTTATTTTATAAAAGAGTGGGGCAGTCTTTTTAAAATTTAGGCAGATATATAATTGTATCCTAAGCATTTTCGAATATCAACTGTTGGTCAAACACCATTTTGACAGTCAATCTTTTGAAATATGAAGTCAATTCAGCTCAACTTGACTATGAAAGTATGAGCATAATGTCACTTTAATAATATCTGTCATATGTTTCGGTTCGGATCGGAAGTGACCCGCCCATTGGGCGGTAACGAGGCTTGCCGAGTTACCGCCCATGGGCGGGTGACCGAGGGACGGATATTCCGATCCGAACCGCAAACATATGTCAGATATTTTTTCTTGCATATTCTACCATATTCCATTAAATTTTAAATTCTTTATCTTTATTTTCAATGGAAATTTATATCATGACAACCGTAACTACTTTCTTACAACAACGTATGAAATTGCAACTTCATTCATAACGGTAAAATGACGTCATCCTAAGCGTGCCATTGTACAGCACGCGGCTCATCTGGCACCCCCCATGCCAGATGAAATTTCCGGCATGGGTAAAACTAACGGAAACGCCAGTCTGCTATGCAAGAAAAGTTTTATACAGCTAACTTGGAAAATAAGGAAATAGCGACACTTTTCCGCGTATTTATTGAACAGCCCTCGTACATCTCATTTTCACAATTTCATCTATCAAGAAAATTTTATGCAATTCATTTAAAACTTTCCAAACGGGTCATACTAGTAAATTGAAATTGCAAACGTATTATTGATTTTTTTCTCTAGAAAACTATATTAATTAATTTGTCAATTTTAACCCATTCTTTGAAAAAATGACACATTTTGAAATACTTACTGAAACAAAGCTAGATACTTGAGCAATTATTCATCCAAAAGCATGACTAAAATGACAGATTTTGTCTACTTATTTATTCTTTTTTTGTGGAATAATGTCATAAATTTCGTCCGGTTGGTAGATAATTTTACCACGTTCAGACAAACAAGACGATATGGATTTCTTGTCATATTCATAAGAACTTTTTAAAGATTATTGTCAACAAATAATCAGAAATATAGCTTTATTGCAAACAGATTGAATGCTGCAATAAAAGTTTCAAATATATAGATATTTTCGCTCGATTGTGAATCTTTAAAGCTTATTTGTATGACTTTAATTCCGTAACCTAAAAAAAACAGTTAAAGTTTCATAAAAGGAAACATTGAACTAAGATCCTTGGTATGAAAGGCAGACACCTTAAGAAATACATATATGCCATCTTTTCAAGGCTTCACGAAAGATAGCATGAGATGAAATAGATATTTTCATAAATCTGAATATCATGATCATATAACCTTTGATTAAAAAGACAGACATTGGATTGGGTATTGTATGAGATTGCATACAACAGACAATGGCTTGTTGTATTTGAGTAAAACATCGTTAGAAATGTTTTATCGAATCTCTGGTTCATTTGGTTAACAAATCAACTCATATTGCTATTGAAACTCTAAATTAAATTTATACATTTATGAAACTAATGAAAGCAAAATAATTTTATTTCTTTAGTACTGGGTCTTTATATACATGAAATGTGTCACACATGATTTTAAATGCTGAACAAATCGAAAAGCTTGATATTTCCGGGTTATATATTTTATTGATGACAATCCTTTTTATATGTAACTATATGCTGCAACCTAAACATATGATTCTTGGTCATATATTTAGTTGTAAATATCATACAAGGTGCAATTCTGATGATTGATAATTACGGAATACATGCGGAGAAATCAATAGAGTAAGAATATATTTGTGTTAACAAATGCAATCTTTTGTCGGAAAAACAGATTTGTTATACATGTAGCTATTTATTGTAGCGACGTTCTAGTGGAAATAAAACTTTTATTCTTTCTGTCAGGTACGAGAGGGTAACTGTGAAGAACCATAAATTCTTCCATAAATCAGTTAGATCTTTTCACATCAACAAATCCAATAAGCCACATCGAAAAGGACTTATCGGTCATAGGTACAATGTTAATAATATGATAAATAATACAGTATGATAAATATGTGAACAGTTCAGTTTAAATTAATAGAAGAAAAAGCCTTATTTGCATGGTGTTTATCTAAATATATATTGATTATGAATGACCTTTAGAAACACACTCTCTTTTACTCTTTCATTTCTTATGTTCATCATTTACGTACAATTTCCATACATTTTCATTCCATCAATAGTGACAGTTTTGGAATGAGATGTCGTCTGACAAATGGAACGTATCATATCAGTAGTTTTCTTTTCCGTCAGTCGATACTTATAGTTTCTTTTCCGTCAGTATTCTGTCTCTTTCAGAAATATGTCATAGAAAACATGTTTTTGTGATTTGACACAAATTTTATATTCATTGATTTATGACACAATTTTCAAAAAAATAATCAGATTTGCTTTTTACGTCAAATATCGCATTCGTACTGATACAGATGTTATTGTTAGACCATATAAATATAATAATATCTATATATAATTGTTCAGCCCATAGAGTAGATTTAAATATTTTATCATGTCATATGGTTTATTGTATTCCTTGATTGTGATATAAATCATAAAGAATAGAAAACACAGTCATACAAAATGAATGATCAACAAGCTAATGCGGCGTTCACTAAACGCATTCCTGAATCAGCACACTGGCAGGACACCTATTAGAGCACTAGTAAAAAAATGGAGATGGTACATGGACAGAAACAGGAAGTGGAGGAGCCTACCATAAAAGTTACAATTAACGCGGGGAGAAAATCTCAAATTCACTGTTTCTTTAACATAATTGTACGAGAGGTGATTCATATTTATGTGAACACTTTTGAAACCAATATTTCTGCACGTTTTTCACGAGCTTCTCCGTGCAAATTGTTTTAACATGTATCTAGCCCTGTTATCTATGAAACATGTTGGTTTTGTTACCCAATTCAAAATGACAAGACGTAGAATTAGTGATTTAGTTGAAGGCATCGTTTAAGGCCTTTTGTCGTTCAGAAAAAAAAGTAAAAGAATTAAAAGAAATGGGTCATACTGTTTCCATAGCAGTGATTAATTGTATTCAACATTCCAAAGGTTTTATTTGAAGTAACATTTGCAATAACGTAAAAATTGGCCCTTTTAAAAAACAACGTACTGCTGCTACAGATGACGTCATCCGAAAGATACGCAATATGATCAGATCGGAGGATCCACCAACCCAAAGACAGATGGCAAACTAATTAGGGGTATCTCAGTCAACAGTAAATCGTATCATTGTTATTGAAAATTGAAGGGCCAAGATAATGGTATAAGGGCAAGGAACCGGAAAGGGCACACAATTATTAAAAAAAAATATTGTGAAATTGTCATTTTTTAATGATAAATGATAAACCGTTAGTAAGGGAAACTAGTAAAAGTATCAGTTTGTCTATGGACAATTAACAAAGTAAACATTTATGTAGCAAACAGCACTTCAGTCATTTTGTTACTATTATATGCTATATAAAGTATTTTACATTTAATATCAATTTCCAATTCTAATTCATTTGAATGTATTTATTTGCACATAAACTTTCGCACGGACGCATATCGACACACAAATTGTATTCGGATATTTTTTTTATCGCTTAGTCAAGCACTTATGAGAACGAATAGTTTACTTGACTAGCACATTTCCGATAATTAAAATGTTGAAGAAGTACAGGCTATCTCTAAATGTTTGGCAGACGTGTTTGAGGAGAGGGAAGGTGTTCATTTCATTTCTTATTATTTATTTTTAATGAGTAATTCTTCTTTATGTACTTATTAGTCTGAATCAAAGTAGCCTATGTGAATGAGTTAACGTTGCAACAGAAACACGTTTCACGCCACCAAAAAACTCAAAAATATCTTTAAATATATCAAAACTGTTGAAGAAGGATATTTGAGTTACAATACTCATTATCATTGATCAGTTATCTAACTTGAGACAAAAGTGTCATAAACATTGTCATGTCTGCTCTTGCTTACTCCACACTTACAAGTAAATACTTCAATTTCAGCTAGCTGATGATAAGATCTGCGTTATTCCTTTCATTGTTATAACGAGATTTGTAGATATATCACTCCTTTTGTATGCGTGTATGAATATACAAATCTTCTTTTTCTCGAAATGAAAAAAATAAAATCATCCTGTACCTGGTATTGATAATGCACCTATAGTAGGCAAACCAGAAGCTAAACATTTTAATTGAATCCTCTATCCAGTGGTGGTTGGTGAATTGATATTAAGCTATTTTAAACCCTAACCACGCTGAATATCTTAAACGAACATGCCCATCTGTCAATCCTAAAAAAAAACGTTTATCATCTTAAAGTATGGTATGTACTGGCATGATGTGCCGGCTGATCTTGGTCTGCATATGTAGAATCTTGCAAAGGCTAAAAAAATAAAAAATATGTATGTTTAGCATCTCCTCAGTTGTATTATTTTATCTGCATTTGCATTGTAAATAAATCATTTGTTATGCAGCTAAAATAGGCAAATCTGTTTTCAAGACACTTGTTAAATCTAGCGTACATAATGAGATACAGCGACACGTGAAAAAGAGTTTGCCAATTATACATTCATTAACAATCCTACAATTCTACATTTTAAAATATTTTTAACTGAGAAGTCGGTCCAAGAGACACTTGGGTTTTTTTTCAGTTACATGTATCCTGTTTAATGTAATTTTTGCAGTTTTTTATATGATCATGTTAAATGTTTTTCTTTTTACTTTCTATTTGACTTTTACACTTTTAAATGCTATCGATTCGCAATATGACTGAATACGTTTGAAACAAAGGGTTAAAGAATTGCAAAATCATCATAAATTTTATTCAAGTAAGAATGGTATCCAATTTCCATAAATAAACACGAATATGCGATCTGATTATGTAAAATAAACACCGTATTAAAGATTTTAAAACAGAATGATGTGTGCTTAAAGTAAACATATTGTAATATGATATGGAAAAGTTTAATGATTACATAGTTCCAGCTGTATTAACACATCAGCCGATGTTTCTAAATTCAAAATTTCACCATTGCAATGTTTAAATGTTAAAGTCTGCTCAAGGTGGTGCTTTGGGAGTTACTGGTAGATTGCAATGACAACTACCGTTCATGTACAGCGTAAATCAAACCAAGCCTGCAACAATTTAAATTTTTGTCGTTTTGGACGTTCTTTAGGGATTCCGTTTTTCTTTATTTCATTACATGCTTATAAGCCGAAGTCCAGCACATTTATTAAGATAAATGTAACAAGTTCTCAAGATCTCAAAGCCTCAAAGGGAAAAAAAAAAAAAAAAAAAAAAAAAAACAAAAAAAAAAAAAAAAAAAAAAAAAAACAAAAAAAAAAAAAAAAAAAAAAAAAAGAAAAAAACAAAAAAAAATAAACAACAGCAAAGGGAAATCGCAGTTGTTTATACTTGTGTAAATTAAATCGGGAAACTAGTATATTACCAAGGCAAAGCCAAATATCTCCAGTGTCGATTGTTTTCTATGAAGGTGATATTCATGTAACCCATATTATAAGGAATACCTCCGTGGGGAATTTTTTCTGATGTTGTTATCTATGTATCGCAAGGTAATATAATCAACATTCCAACGGTGAATATTTTTAGAGGGTGATATTTATCTTAGGATGATATAAGGAAAATCAAAACAAATCATAGGTTTATGTAATTTTTATAACCTCTGATCCCCTTTCAAAATTCCATTTTATTTAGTTCCGCCCATTGATCCTCGTTTAAGGCATATGCATTTTTTACTTGGGAACCGGACAATATACCTCTTTTCATGGAATGGCACTTTTATGATAACCGTCATATGAACACATCTGCGGATGTTTTAAAATTCAAAATTTAACAGTTCATGTCAAATGTGGAATTCTGCTTAAGCCGGTGCTAGCGGGCGTGGACGGTAGTTTGCACTTGACAGTACCGTCCATGAACATGCTCAATCAAACCGAGCCTGCAATATTTTTAATTTTGTCGTATTGGCCTTTCTTTAGAGATTCTTATTTTCTCTATTATATTGAAGAAAACATTGAAGTAATGCCATCTAAATATGATCAATCAAACTGGTTCATGCTGCCGTGGGTTGAAGTAAATCACATTATTAAAACATTTTTTTTTGTAAATTATATACTGATATGTTTGTTCTGTTATGTCAAATGATAGACATAAAAAGTGCTAATATTTTGTTTAATGTCAAATGTCATTTATCAAAATGGTATCCAACTGGAATATTTCAGCAGATAAAAAAGAAAAGAAAAATAGAATCAATAAAGAAGCCTAAAATGGCAAAATTAAAACTGTATTAATATTTTCTGATCGATTGTACCAGCCTCCACGCGACACAAACAACGTTAATGTGTCAATAAAACGGAGAAAAGCTATCAGCAAAGTAAATAAAATGACATTGTTTAAGTTGTTATCGAATCTGTCAATGCACCTAATGTG
Source organism: Ruditapes philippinarum (assembly GCF_026571515.1). Classification (NCBI taxonomy): domain Eukaryota; kingdom Metazoa; phylum Mollusca; class Bivalvia; order Venerida; family Veneridae; genus Ruditapes; species Ruditapes philippinarum. Next base: position 662,650 of record NW_026866999.1, read on the forward strand.
AAAAAAGATTCCTACTAAAAAAAAGAGTTATTCACATAAGATGTTACATGTATGATGCATGTACATTATAAACGCAACAAAATAGGAGTTACTTTTTTCTTGTTTACTGAGGTATGCCGATTATAGAAAAAATGTGCTTGTACTTCAGTTTTTGAGAAATAAGAGTTAACTTCGATCAAAATGAACGAAGATTTACAATCTTTTAAAGTGTCATTTAAAGGAAAACATAAATCAACTATGAAAGATATAATTGAGTGAAAATGCTTTACAGAATATTGTATTCTTGCTTAGAGTTAATACTTTCAGCATAGATTTCAAATAGAGGAAAATCCCAAAGGAGAAAACTACGATGACAGATGCAGGCTACTCAATGACAGAGACATAAACATAAATACAATCTTTACTTTTCAACAGAAGAGATAAATACTATTATCTGAAGACTTCTGGTAAGTAATCATGCACGTGTAAGACAGCAAACACGCTCTGAACCTACAGGGATGTTTGTATCAACTTTTCAATTTGTCTGAAATCTAACTGACAAATCCGTATCAAAATAGCATTAAGTAACATTTAGGAGGCCAAGTTAATATATTTTTCGTTAGATTATTTGAATAAATGTTCCAAAAGAATCATTGACAGTTACTGAACCCTACCTTATGGAATTCACCTCATTTTTAACAAAACAGTATCTACAAAATGCGGTTGAAAATGAAATTTGGTCATTACTTTTACACAAAAATAACTACCGAATAACGAGATTTGTATAGGCAAAACATTGGAACATGTATATGACTTTCGTTTGCTTGTAAAACTGTTCATGTCTTTCTGTTAATGCTTAAGTATCCATACGTTGTTTTTTGTCATTATATTTAGTTAGATTGTAAGGCGTTAGAGACAACAGCATTCTAAAGTTTGGCAATCCATGAACATTTTAGAAAATGTCTTGACCCGTGAATTCGTAAAAAATACAATTGGTGAAAGAGCAGTTAACAAGGAGATAAACATGCCGGTTGTGCACGTGATAATTATCTTCGTGTCAAGATACATCAAAAATGTCAATATCAAGGCCAAAAAGATGAGTGTTTTAGAACATCAAAATAGGAAAACATCATATAATATGCTATTTGTATATAGATAATGATTTATGTTTATGAAATACCTTGTTTCTGCAATTTTGCAAAACATATTATTTTCATGATTTTCTTGAAGTTGTTTATATATATTATGTTTATACATATGCACATCTGGAATAATGTTCATTAAGTTGCTCAAAGCAAGTGGAATAAGTAATAAAAGAAATTAAAGAAGCTTTTTGTTTTGTTTCTTTTTTTCTCTTTATTTCTTACATGCTTAATGTTCATTACTAAGCTATTATAGTCAGTTTTCTCGCCACTCTAGTATTTAAAGCAATGGTTACTTTATTTGTAGTGGTTGTATGCTCTTAAAGTTTGTTTCTATAATTATTTAAGAGAATTTGCACTCACACGTAACGCTTCTTCACAATAAATATATTGATGTTGCGTAACAATCACAAAGTCTCAAAACTTTGTAGTGTGTGTTCATTTTATTATTTTACAAAACAATACAAACCATTCTTTGTCATTCAAAATGTTTTTGTAATATATATGACGTAACAATTATGAATTACAAACGCTTTTGGTGTGTTGTTGTTTATCAATTCTTTATGCCATATAAAAATGCATTTGCATAATATCAAATTTCTGATTTTAGACTAAGGCAATATTCTTGATTTGTTTACCACTATATCAATTTTTCTGGTATCTATGTTTTACGATATGCCATTCATAACTGACCAAAGGTGTCTGTCACTAACCCAAGGAGTCATTTGTTTTAAAGAGCATTCACTTTAAAGGTACATATTAAAACTTTATGGTAATATGTGTAAAAAAGTCGTGAGCTCTAAGATCTGTAGAGCCAGTTTAGCAGTTAAACTGAAAGCAGACATATATTCCAAAGGCCCTTTATAATGTAGATGTCAGTTTACATTTCAGGCTGTATGTCAACCACAAAGCAGACATATTTACCCTCAAACAAATAATGGACACTTATTAAACATTAAATGTATGAGAACATTGCCATTTATGGTGAATGATATACATCACGATGAATAACTTAATTTTGTGTCACAAATTTATGTCAGGTTGATGACGTCACATATGATGTTTTGTCTCGAGGAAGATAACACACAAATTATGTAAATGAACGTAGTACTCTATCTTAAAGTATTGTCCTTATGTAAGAATATTGAGTTGTTAACGCTTTAAATGTTTTCACAATTTTATCGATCTGTTGTAAGGAAAGAAATCATTTGAATAAATCCATTTTAAACTTTCAAAACGGATCATACCAGTAGTTATAAATAGAAATCGCAAATATTGAAATAACTTTTTGAATCGTTTCTACAAAAATATATTGATTCGATTCATTTGGCAATTTGAACCCACTCTCGGAAAAAAAACGAGAAAATGACATATTTTGAAATACATATTGAAAGTAAAGTTGGAGCAATTACTCATATAAAAGTATAACTAAAATGACAGATTCTGTCTACTTATTATTCTTTTTTTTGTGGATTTTTGTCATAAATTTCGTCCGATCAAATAGTTTAGTATTACCACGTTCAGACAAGCGAGGAAAATATTGGTTTTGCTGTCATATAAGCTTTAAAGATAATTGTTAACAAATACTCATAAATATAGCTTAATCGCAAACGGATTGAGTGCTGAACTAAAATTTACAAAACATAAACATATTTCAGCTCCATTGTGAAACTTTAAGCTTATTCAAGGGGCAGGACGTGAAGTGGTTGCACACTTGGTTCAAGCGAGCGAATTGGTTGCAAACTTGACAAAATGGCAAACACGGCGTGATTTTTTGAAACGGGTGAACGAATAATGCAATATATATGCCACACTCGGTTTAAGGTTTCAGCATCCTAGATTCTGTTTTGACGAAGTTATTGAAGATATAAACTGATCATGTAGATATTTTAAAATTTGACATGTGACTGTTCTGGTCGGTTTTTCTCCTAATTTATTCGAATTTGTAAGTTTTGAACTGCATTTAACATTAACAAAATATGTTTCTGTCAATGCAGTACAAATGGTTTAGTTCGCAAGTCCGAAGATAACGTTCAATACACAAAAATATCTTGTTCAAGCACATTTTGGTTGCAGACTTATACTTCAAGCATTTTTGGTTGCAAACTTATTCTTATTCTATTGAAATCCATAGTAAAACTTTGCAAAAGGATTGTTGTAGTTTATATTTAGTAATCTATTTTCAATGGCAATTATTGACATTTATGTTCTTTTACTTGTTTTTGTTATAAATGTTATTTATACTTTCTTCTTTTACAACAAGTATGCACTTTATGTTTCAAATGACATGGTTCTCAGTTCAATACTATAATCATCAGTAAAAGCCTGCAAACAAAATAATAGCACAAAGAAGAAAGTTATTTATTGATACTTCAATTCTAAAATATGTCATCATATGTAAAATGCAAATGAAAACTACCTGGGACATACTATAATCGTATGTCCCAGAAACAACATACAAAACAAACGTATGTGAGAGTACTGCTGTATGTAAGTGAATTATTTTCATCATAAACATAAGGAAATGTGCACACATACGATGTTACTCGGCAAAATTTCCAAAGTTTATCAAAACCACAATAAATGTTATTATGTTTGTTTCGTATGTAAAGATCAGCAGTTGCTTTAGACATAAAGTATGTAAATGTACTTATAAACCAAAAGTTAAAATGACATGCTTGTTTACAATATATCGGATTTGATGTACATATCATATATGTCAATTGGTATTCTAAAAATTATTTTGACTATAAGATCATAATATAACTGATATACGATTGGTAATTTACATTGACACACCGTACAATCAAATGGGCAGACAGCTGTTCCAGCGTCCACAGCTGTACCAGTATATACATGTCGGCGCGGGGAATACAGTTGACGTACGGTAAGTATTCATCTATTTTTAACATATCCCAACTGTATTCGAGTGAATCAATGTTATGGATTCATAGTCAACATCCAAAGGAGCATGCTAACAAATTTCTGGCCCTTTGCAAGCTTTACTTCACGTGACTTTTGACTGAAAATAACCACACTATCCGATGAGATGCGATATTTTTAGTTTGAAGTCGCAAAAACTTATATTTTCTCATGATAATTAATCCTTTTTTCATACGATTCGTAAACGTCTACATTTCGTCATTAAACATTCCAAACCATACCTTCTAAAAAAGCTTTTCTGTTAAAGTTATAAGGTATTTAAGTTTGTGTGTCATCAAAAATTTTAGTAAACGTTATCAGCTGTTCGCCTCTTTTTAATGATAACATCGACAGCAATTCATTGGCAAGAAACGAATAACGCTGAAAAGCTGTTCAAAGAAACAATTACATGTATTTGCAACAGCGCTTTGTCCTACAGTAACTAGGAAAGAGTAAAACTTTTTTGTTAATTTAGAAATTACTTTTTTCATGATACTTTCTAATTATATTATTTTTATTATTACTTTCTATTTTTTGTTATATCTTAGGTTAGAGACCTTGATCTCCATTTATCGCACTGTATTTCAATATAAAAAAGGTAGCAAGACCTATTAATGGGACTCCACTAAAAGGTTTTTTGACATGACGGGACTGGAAATAATTTTTTGAGATTATTTCTCCATTTGATGTAGATCTATACTAATAACTTATATGCAACATTTCCGATCATTAGCTTGCTCCGTTTTTCCAGAATATTATAACAGTGAAAAAAATGACCCAAAATTGAAAAGAGTTTAAACGCTTTTCACTCAAATCGGACTGAGAATAGCACAAACATATGATTTTCAATGTATTTTTCCTATATTTCTTGGTTATATTTTATTAATATTTATGTTTTAGTGCTCATGTTTTTATTTGAATAAAAAAAATTCATGTTTTTAGGCTTATAAACCTCAGTGGAGTTCCTGTAATAGGTTTATGAAATGTTTAAGTCAAAAGGCAAAGGCAAATTTAACGCTTAATAATTTATGAATATTCAGTCTTGTAAATGAAGGCATCCATCAAGTGTTATTATAAATAATTCATATAATGGACAAGTCCTATGCAGTGAATGGCTGTGTAACCCGAGATATGAAAGTGCATGGAAAACATGTTGTTTATTTATCCTTGAAATCTGTTTTAATGTATAGTGCAATAGAAATAATAACCATTCTTAAAAATTATGCAATTTTTTATTTTTTAAATAAATCATTTTATATGGCAGACATCTCGGGATACACATCCATTTACTGCATGGGACATGTCTACTATATGCCATTATTTATAATGACACTTGATGGATTTAGTTATAATACAGAGTATTCGTATTAAGCGTTAAATTTGCCTTTACTTTCTTTGAATTTAACATTTCAGAAACATATTAATAGATCTTGCTACCTTTTTTATATAATAATAATAATAATAATAATAATAATAATAATAATAATAATAATAGAAATAATATCTTTATTTAAAGAAGGTTATACATTAATAACATACAATAACAATCATATATATCTTATTTCAAATGTGGCCTTCTGAAATAGAAAACAACAACAACAACAACAACAACAACAGCAACAGGACATGCATAGGAAGAAAAATGAATGTATAATATGTAATTTTTAGAATATTACAACTCAAATACTTTCTACAGACAATTTGTTTTAACATATACGTATATTGCATCATTCGTTCGTTTGTTCATTCGTTCGTTCATTTATTCATTCAATCACTCACTCACTCACTCACTCACTCACTCATTCATTCATTCATATGAACAATATCAATATTGAAATACAGTGCGGTAAATGGAGATATAGGCCTCTCAGCTAAGATACAACAAATGATAGAAAGTAGTGATAAAAATAATATAATTAGAAAGTATCATGAATAAAGTAATATTTTAAATGAACAAAAAAGTTTTACTTTTTCCTAGTTACTGTAGGACAAAAGCTCTGAAAATTGTTTCTTTGAACAGCTTTCAGCGTTATTCATCCTTGCCGATGAATTGCTGTCGATGTTATCATTTAAAAGAGGCGAACAGCTGATGACGTTACTAAATTTTGATGACACTCAAACTTAAAATACCTTATAACTTTAACAGAAAAGCTTTTTTGAAGGTATGGTTTGGAATATTTAATGACAAAATGTTGACGTTTTCGAATCGTATGAAAAAGGATTAATTATCATGAGAAAATATAAGTTTTTGTGACTTCAAACTAAAAATACCGCATCTCATCGGATAGTGTGGTTATTTTCAGTCAAAATTCATGTGAAGTAAAGCTTTCACAGGGCCAGAAATTTGTTAGCATGCTTCTTTGGATGTTGACTATGAATCCATAACATTGATTTACTCAAACACAGTTTGGATATGTTAAAAATAGATGAATACTTATCGTACGTCAATTGTATTCCCCGCGCCGACATGTATATACTGTTACAGCTGTGGACGCTGGAACAGCTGTCTGCCCATTTGATTGTACGGTGTGAAAACTACTTAAAGTCATTGTTCGAGTTAGGGAATTTGGAAGATGTTTCGATTGGTCAATAATAAGGAACAATTTAAAGAAGCATGTGAATGCCCTTGTGTCAATGTTAATATAGTTTGTATCTACTATATAATCAAATTTTTTTCAAATCTCAAAAAAGAACAATAATGAATGATGTTTGTTGCTATTTTTCTCTTCTTTTCCTTTACTGTTAGTCATGCCAAGATAAAAAAAGTCCTAAGGCTATGTAAAAAGAAAAGAAGTATATCGAGGAGAAACAAATGATGAAGATAAACACAACTGAACTTCAATTTAGCATATTGTGTTTTATATCTATTTGAAAGACCCTGTGTTAGGATATATCTGCACGCATGCACAATTTGTATATATATTTCTTATTAGATGAACGGGTATAATTGCATTAATATTGCTAATTATTTTTAAAAAAAAAAAATGATAAGTTATTCCTCGCTAAAAATATGCATGCCACATTATTGACACAAAAAATTGCAACCAAAAATGCTTGAAGTATAAGTCTGCAACCAAAATGTGCTTGAACAATATATTTTTGTGTATTGAACAATATCTCCGGACTTGCGAACTAAACCATTTGTACTGCATTGACAGAAACATATTTTGTTATTGTTAAATGCAGTTCAAAACTTACAAATTCGAATAAATTAGGAGAAAAACCGACCAGAACAGTCACATGTCAAATTTCAAAATATCTACATGATCAGTTTATATCTTCAATAACTTCGTCAAAACAGAATCTAGGATGCTGAACCCTTAAACCGAGTGTGGCATATATATTGCATTATGGAATAGACATACTAATGAACTTCAAAATAACAAAGAAACCCACTTGCCTGGCAAAAATTCGTTCACCCGTTTCAAAAAATCACGTCGTGTTTGCCATTTTGTCAAGTTTGCAACCAATTCGCTCGCTTGAACCAAGTGTGCAACCACTTCACGTCCTGCCCCTTGTTATTTGAATGGCTTTAATTCCGGTACCTAGAAGAAAACAAAATACAAGTTTCATATAAGGAAACATTGTACATACGATCCCTGGTGTAATACACCTTAATAAATACATGTTAGCCATCTTTACAATAGGAAGAGATTTTTTTTACATATTTTTATAAATCTTAATATCATGGTCATATAACACAGACTTGTGGATTGGGTATTGTATAAGATTGCATATAACAGTCAAAGGTTTGCTGTATGTTAGTAATACATCGTTGAAGCAGTTATCACGAATCTTTGGTCTGGTCCATTTAGTAAACAAATCAACTTATATTGCTATTTAAACTCTTAATTAAATTTTATACATTTATAAAACTAATGAAAGCAAAATAATTGTATTTTTTTAGTACAGGGTCTTTATGTACATGAAAAGTGCCGTACATGTTTTGATATGCTGCACAAATCGAAAAGATTGATACTTCCTGCTGATATATTTTATCGATGTTATTACTATAAATTATGTAACTATAATTTAACTTTATGTGACTATATACTGCAACGTAGACATATGATTCTAGGTCAGACATTAACCGGTGAATATTATACAAGATGCAATTCTGATGATTGATGAATGCAAACAGAGTGCATGTGGAGAAATCAATATAGTAAGGATGTATTTATGTTATTTGTGTTAACAAATGCTATTTTCTGTCACAGCTGCAACAGAAAATCAAAGCACAGAAGGTGCTGAATTTGTTTGGGTCTCAGAATGTCAGAAAGGTGAAGGTTGTGAGATTATAAATCAATTTGTTTTTGTATAGTGCCACCAATGCTTTCCAGCGTTTTAATTGTAGTAAATTGGCTATAAGACTAATTGCAACACTGATATTCAATTCAATGTGTATTTTACTTAAAAAATTTGAAAATAAAGTTGCCTTAACTAGGATTTGAACTCCAAACCCCTCGACGACAGTAAAGTTATATATTAACGGCCTGAAGAAAACCATATTATTCTAAATTAGGATTTGTAACCCTTATTATTTCGACGCAAACTGTTGTTTAACACAGATGTAAATAATCATGGAGTTTACTATAAGCATGTATATCTATAAAATATGATAAACAAGATCAACAAGGAATGGCGGCGTTCAAAAACGCAACCCCCATATGACCCAGCAACAAGAACCAATAGAATAGAACAATATTAGAAGTCTTCGACCATTCGGGAACCGTTTTGCTTGAAAGTTAATGCGCCTGTCATTTGACCATCTTTACGCAGTGATCTCCCCTGAATTTAGTGTACATATAAAGGGAAGTAACCGCTTCAAAAAAGCGGACTACTTTCGGCATTTGCAATTAACAGCATCAGAGTCTGAAATTTCGCTACCATTATTTGTTTGGTCTGACAACCCAAACAAATAAAACCGGATATGTAGTCATATATTGTAGCGACGTTTAAGTGGAAATAAAACTTTCTTTTTTCTGTCAGTCACAAGCAACTGCATAAAACCATAAACCGTTCTAAATATCATCCAGATTTTTCTCGCATCAACAAATCCAATATTCCCGCAAATGCCACATCACTAAGGACCTCGTATTTTGAACAGGTACAAGGTAAATATTATAGAAAATAATATAACATGGAAAATATGAGACATTTTTCACAATAGAAAAATAAATCAAAGAGAAGAACTTATTTGTATTTAGAATTTATTGTGTTTATCTAAATTTATATTAATTGAAAATGATCTTTAGAAACACAAACTCTAAAGCTTGAAAGTCGCCATATGACCTATACTGTGTTGGTGCGACTTAAAACCCAATACAGAATTTATTTTTTAAAAGTGACTTACCAGAAATATAGAGTCTGGTCAAACTGAGTGGAAGAGTAGGCTTGCCTTGTTTTATACCAAGAACAAAGGCGTATCATTTTTTTCGGTCTAGCATGTAAAATTGACATTATGCTCATGTTTTTGCAATGTGTGTTGAAATAGACATATATTCGAAGCGATTGAGCCTGATAATGGTGACTGATCAATAATAGATCATGATACATGTTATGGTTGAATATAAAAACTACATAAATTATAAAGAGACAGCCCACCTTCTTTTAGAAAAAAAAACACTAAACAATACCGATACATTCCGAATGATATTAATTGAAATATGTTGTGGGTCATGTAGATTATTGTTTATATTTGGATAATAAAAATTTGAAATTGAAAATAATTATACCAAGGTTAATGGTTTCTTTTTACGGTTATCAATGCACTTTGACGGTCTTAGTGTCACTTATGGTTAAACGATGTTTAAAAACAACAGCAAAGCAAAAGAATTATAGCTATATCTAAAATCATTATATGACAGTGAAAACAAAACATAACGGTTTTTTTTTACAAACAAATTTTGAAATCAATTGTTTAATCCTATTTCAAATTTTCAGACATCGATGGTTTACAAGCTTATGAAGGGAAAGCTAAAAATCACATCAAAGAGATCACCAAACGTGAAGGTAAACTGAGTAAAATATAAATTCACTTATAATAACACCTCCTTACATATTTATGCATATTTTATTCGCTTTCATGCGTGTTTTTTTTTAATTAAGCTTCCTATAACGTTTACAAATGTGAAAGATATATTAATTTCTCAATAAAAATCATTTGTGTCTGAAATGTTTCATTTGATATTCCTTTTTATATGAATTTGTTTGTTATCATTCCTTTAAGCTGGACGTATGGACCAGGAATTGAAAAAGGCGGACGATAGAGAAGAAGATTAAAAGTTCCAAGTGAACCTGTTTTTAAGATACTTCAATACTGCATTGACACAAACATGTAAAACACCAATATCAGTTTTCATGTCAACCAATTGACAAATAAAATATTAAACCGCTATTCTGCTCTATTTATTCTTAACAAAAATGAACTTTTTCTGAGCTTGTTTATTGATTTAATTTAAATATAGTCAGTATATATACAAATAGAAAAAAGATTTACATTTTGTATGTTGTAAAAATCGGGACTGATAGAAGAAAATCATGTTTTTATCAATGAAGATTCTATATGCGACAATAGACTGCAACGAAAGCATATGAGGTTAGGTATAAAGAAGGTATGAAGTCATTTTACTAGTTAATATGCAGTTTTGATGAATGCAGATGACAAATTTAAAAATCAATAGAGAAAGAAGAACGATTTGTGGTGAATGCAATTTTCTGCTGACAGATGCTACAACAAAACTTGTATTTACACATTGTAGTTAATTTCAAAAATAGAAGTAAAACAATAGGTTCAATTCATTGCATGTAACTGGGTAGACCGACACACTTTCCTTAAGCTTTAACTAAACAGTTTCCTCAGATAAAAATCTAAAAATCCTAGGATATAAGACCGTATCGCCAAAAGTCTAGTGTTTCGAATTTATTGGCTATAACCAATCGGTCATCGGTCCTTTAAAGCGATTAAGCCAGAGCGCATTATCCCATTTTTGGTTGGTGGTCCACTGGGCGCCAAAGAAATGCCCCTGGATGGCTTTTCCAGCTTTTATACACAGCAGGCGTGGAGCTGTAAAAAGTTGCAGAGTACTTCACTTCATCGTTATTATATATTTTTGCTCCTTCGGAATTATTGATTTAAACACGTAGGTGTTAAAATTAAGCCGGTGCTAGGGGCGTGAGAGATGTTGCACTTTTACATAATCTTTCATGAAAAGATGTAAACCGAGCCTGCAATTTTCATATAATATTATTGTTTTCATTGCATCCAAGTGATCACCACGTTTCCAAATTTTGGTATTTTAGAAGCTGCGTTCAAAGAATGTCGTTTTCCCTCATAGATCTTTCTTACATATTTTAAAAATTACTATGAAATCATTCTGATTAAAATCAGCTCAAAATAACAAAGGTAGTTTTGAAATTGACTACAACATGATCCAGAGTATTAGTTTTTCTTGTAAACAAATGAACAATTGTTACTTTGTAATAAATGTCTACAAATATTATGAATCTTTCTGTAAAAAACATGTTAAAGGATAACATGGTTAAGGCAACCTTCATAGTGGTGTCCTAGTAAGGAATTATTCGTCATCGACAATACGCACATATAGTCTCCGTCCTAGCAAGTAACGACGAGTGATGCCTAGTAATAGGTGTCTGATTCACCCCGAAATTCGTGGGTTTGGTGTATACTCATGTCACAACTATTATTCCCCATATGACACCAGAACTGGTTAGCTCCAGGAAACGGATTGTAGAGCGTTTCTAATAATTTAAAGGATTTCACAATGAAAATAATTCTGAAACTGACTATCGAATCATGAACATTTCTTTGACATCGAGTATTCCTCACTGAATATTATTGTTCCGCTACAAAATAGTGAAAGACAGAATCCCTAAAGAAAGCCCAACACGGCAAATTTGTAAAATGTTGCAGACTCGGTTTGATTGAGCCTATTTTCAGTTATCTGTTCATGGCAGTAAAGGCTTTAATGTGTGGACTCAGGGTCAAGCATACCGATACTTCTTTATTTCAAATTATTTTGTTTTTCAGGATATATACATAGATTTTAACTATTCTATCCATCTTCTTTTTAAGCATCAATGCGATTACCGTTTTTAGTTTACTTGAGCTAGCTCAGCGTGAGCTTTTAGGATCATTGAATGTCCATCGTCTGTTGTCTGTCGTCCGTCGTCCGTGTTAACACTCTAGCGGTCACATTTTTGCCTCAATCATCATCAAACTTTGTCAAGATACTTATCTAGGTAAAAGCTCGGATGATTTCGAACATGGGTCGTCTCGGAATAAAAACTAGGTCACAAAAGCTAAAAATAGAAAAACCTTGTTAACATTCTAGTGGCAACTGTTTTGTTCCAAATATCCTGGAAATTGGTCTGACAGTTTGTTTTGATGATTTCTAGGTCAAGTTTTAATATGGGTCACCTGGGGTCATAAACTAGGTCACACCGCCTAAATACGGAAAACCCTTGTTTACACTCTTGTGGTCACATTTTTTACTCAATTATCATCAAACTTCAGGATGCTTGTCTAGGTAATTGCTCGGATGAGTTCGAACATGGTCATCTTGGATGAAAAACTAGGTCACATGACCTAAAAATAGAAAAAATCTTGGTAACACTCTAGTGGCTACTGTTTTGATCCAAATATCCTGGAAATTGGTCTGAAAATTTGTTTTGATGATTTCTAGGTCAAGTTCGAATATGGGTTACCTGGGGTCAAAACCTAGGCCATACTGCTCAAATATGGATAATACTTGTTAACACCCTAGTGGTCACATTTTTGACTCCCTCTTGTTTTAAAAGGAGCACAATTGAACGATAATCTCTATCATTTCACATAGACAAATATAGAATAATATTTCAGTAAAATTGCAAAATGACATGAAAAAAAGTGTTCCCAAAAAGAATTTAAAATCAAATTATCTATTGATTTCTGCAGTTTTGAGTCTCTGCTCTTGAAAATGTCCTTAACCAAGTTCAAACCAACAGTCATGGGCAGATAACTAAAAAAGTATGGTGACCACCAGTCGTTACATAACTTTGTTTCAATTCTGATTCGCTTTAATCATGGAAAGTAAACTAGTTTCCAAGTTTAAATGTTCCTTCTTTGTCTAGTATGCCAAAAAATGAAGAAACTACATGTATATGAAATGTCTACAAGACTAAGTATCTTGAAATATCGGACTTTCCTACTCTCACTGAGTATCCGCTTTACTTATCATTTGTTTTCATACATTTCTATTCCATCAACTGTGATTTGTTTGGAATTTTGTCTGGCGAATAAAGCGTTTCAGTAGTTTCTTTACCTTGTCGTCTGCCTCTTTCATATGTAGGTCATAGACTGATTTTTTTTCTGGTGATCTGAAACAAAAATTATATTCATCGAATTATTGAGTGCTCAATTTCAAATAATCTGAGAATAATTAAAAATAATTACAGGTTGATGTTCAGACCATAAGCATTTTTCCGTATGATATCAGGTTATTGAGTACTTTTGTATTCCTCAAATGCAATATGCTAGTTTCATCTGAAATGAACCATTGAAAGAAGTGTTTAACAATGCACTATACTATTCGTATCAATCAATATTTCAGAGAACAACAATACAAAAATCTGTATGAAATGTTTATATTTCAAAGAAAGTTTTATCTGATTTTATTGTGTATAAACATAGCGTCTGACATTTCCTCCTATATCGTTCTGTAACCAATACAGAAAGAAAAACAATAAACTGGTGTAATAAACAATTATTTATTACCATAATATGATGATAAGCGAAGACAATAGACGACAAAGTAAACAAACTTTTCGTGCATAATTTACACATGTCATGTATATGACATTATGAAGTATTGTATAACATTATGAGCTATTATATTAAGGTTTTTGGAGTTATGTTTTCTTAATAGTTGTCAAAGACGTTGATTTCAAACCACTTGCCTCTCACCGCTGTTGGATCGAATCCCGATAGTGATTTTGGATTTTTTTTCATGTAACGAAGCCTTCCAGAAGGTGTGCCTGAAATAATCCACGGAGTCCTGGGCATGAACTTTCTAAAGTAAAAGTAAAATAAAGTTCTAAGATAGTTAAGTTTAGTGGATTTAAAATAATATTGGTAATTAGACAGTAGTAACATAAAAATAATAAACGAATTGAACAGCTAAAATAGGGGAGAGAAAACACTGCCGTAGTTATGTTAAGTGTTCTTTTTGTCTCCCTCACAATAGCATCTATAATTTAGCCGTTTACGCACGCATCGTTTATCCAAATCATCAATTTATGATATGCTTTTGAAGAAATGTATAGTTCGGAATTTTCAAATGTAAGCTTTCTCAAAGGAGAAATAAGTAAACAGTGAAGCAAAACTTTAATACTTTATGAATACTTAAATGCTAGTAAAAGTATATCAGTTGCAAAACGTGTAGAATCAGATATGCTCGAGTTTTTCTTGCATTGTAATATCATGCAGACATTAGTAATACAACATATTTTTGTCATATATTTTCTATACCATATTGTACTGCATTTTCAAATAAAATAAAAGACTCTTTTAGTTGTAGTAGGTGAATTGTTTTGAATGTGATCATGAGCGAGTATAGTATGTTTCCAATGGTTAAATATAAACCATATACTTCCAATTATCACCAGACCAGAAAATAAGCATCATTCGAAGCAAATTATCTCAAGCAACTTTCCCAGAATAATGTTTACATGTTAATGACCTAAAATCAGTATCTGTGCAATGTGTTGCCTTATAAAATCATTGCGTGCTGATGTCATGCTTGCTATCTGATGGCTTTGTACCTCGGAAATTGCTATGTTTAGTTAGAAAGTTAAACGCTAATTTTCGTGACTCTCTTTTTATTTGAAATGATCATTTTGAATTAAATATTTTAAAAAGACCAATATTTTGAAGAAGACTCGCGGTGACTTTATAAATCTAAAGTACAACATGACAATGACTTCTTAGATAACAATACACACATAACAGAGGGTGATGTGGATATCCTAACAATTCGCCTTTAGCTAGTTTTGATAATTCTTAACTTCATAAAAACCTATTCGATGGAGACATTTTTATCGTTATATGTGCATAGAATAAAAGGCAGCCAATATTTACCTTAGACGACAGATGCTGTACCAATCGAATATCACAGCGTGAATGTTTGTTCTACACTACAAATAATAGTTAATGTGAATTTATATAAACAAATTCTGATAGATATAGGTCAGAAAAAACACAAAATAAAGACGGTAATTACTATGCAAGACGCATTTGACAGGAATAATCGCTGATAATCGGCCAACACATGATTGTACGTATGAAGCTAACACTATTTTATATAAAAACATTACAAAATATGATCCATATAATAACCGTACCAATGAAGATACATTTTATATAGATTTTAGAAGAAAACATTGTATAGGTGGTAAGGTTGCATGCAGATATCTTTTTCAACAAGAGATGTCCTGTCTGAGGAGCATCATGCTCTAGTGTTTTCAATGCTAGATAGTTAACTGAACATTTTCTAATTATAGAATAAAGAGATCATTTGAAGTACAGATCGCATGGACATTGGTCTCTGACTTTTTGGTGCAAATAGAATGGATGTGGCGGAATTGTGGCCTCAAAATGCATCCGCATATCAAGCTTTAAAAATATAATAATTGAAGTAAATACTAATTACTTACAAATAATGCAAAATATTTAAAAAATTCATTATCACCTTGACCTTTGAGCCGTTAAATATGATGCATCTATACACAAAATTTCGGCCAATCCGCGTTCCCTTAATGTTTATTATAACAGGTTCTTATGATTTTAACCTTTGACCTTTTGAGTACCGGTCTTGCAGATGCTCATCAAAGTTCATATGCATACAATGTTTAAAGATCCTTGGTCAATGCAGTTTGGTTTAATGGAAAGTTTAATGGTTTTGTATCACATATCTTTGTGACCTTGCCCTTAGACCATTTGATCTGAAAGTACATCGACATATAATGCTCAAAATTCTCTAGTCATTTCACTTTGATTTATTGGTTTATCGTTTTATTATTACAGGTTTTGACCTTCACTATTGGTCTTTTGATCTGAAAATGGATGTGACAGGTTAAACTGATCAAGCTCCATCTACATACATAGTTTGAAGATCCTAGGCCTTCGAAACTTAAAAGCAATGCACAGTGCCTTAATAGTGAATTGTTTTATGTCATGTCCCAGTGACTTTTACCATTGACCTTTGTGACTTCGAAATAGGAGCGGCTGCTTAAACTTTTCAAGATGCATTTACATACAAAATTTAAAATTTATAGGTCACATGCTTTCATGGCCAGTTTAATGTTTTGTTATTACAAGTTGATGTGATTTTGAAATTGGTGTGGCAGGTAGAACTCACCAATGTGCATTTACATTTAGATGTACCAATTTTCATTGACGAAGGTTTATTAGAACGGAAAATAAACAAATAGAGAGAAATAAAGAATCCCTAAGGAATGTACAAACGACATGAAAATGTTGCAGGCTTGGTTTGATTGAGCATGTTCATGGACATGTTCATGGTTTTGGAAAGTGCAAACTACCGTCCACGCCCCCTAGCACCGGCTTTAGCAGAATTCAAAATTTAATCATTGTCATGGTGAAAACTTACCAAAAAGGTAAAACAAAGCCAACTCTGACAACTTGGTCATAACAACACCTCTGTATCCTTAGTGGAGGTTAAAAGGACAGAAAAATTATTTTACTTTGAGAAATATTTTCTTCATGAAAAACCATTACCTTGCATACGTCCGACTTAAAACATGTTCCTAGCAGAAAAATTAACGTATATAAATAAACATACGTTAACACACAATATGTACCTATACTTTTAAATTCAGAGGTGGGATTCCTCTATAACAAAACAATAACAAAAAAGCACAGTTTATTCATGATTTAACATCCTGCACGTTCCGTTCGTCCAACATCGCAAACAGAAGAATGAATTTTCACGAATGACATTTATTTAAGGTAGACCATGGGTAATGGCATTACCTTCACCCTGAAGAGTATTCAAATAAGCTAGAATCACTTGTCAACTACATTGAAATTGAGGGGCGTGGGTTCAAACGCCAGAAGGGGCAACTTTCTTTTCTTTCTTTTTATCTTTTTTAAAGCTGCATGCCTCCAGATGACCCAAAATATTTCAAGAAAATTAAACTTGGAAAATTTAAACCATACTAAAACTTTGAGAAAAGTGAACAAATTAAAGATTCAAGTGATAATTTATATCTTATGTGCAATAAATGACTGTATTTTGTAGTATTTATCACCATATTTCTACTGCGTTAGTAACGCAGTAGGGGGTATTTATGCATATTTTGACCTCTATTTGGTAATTTACGTGGATTTTAAGTGCCGATTGTAATGTGTTAAGTACTTTCTTTGATCATTTCATAATATTTAACCTTTAAATACATTTTCAAAATTTTCATGAAAATTAGGATGAATCTGGAGGCGTGCTGCTTTAATATTATTTTTGTATCTCTCAGATCCCTTTTAGAAGAAAACAGTGTTTGATTTTAATCAAATAATTATTGTAAGTTTTATTTGCTAAAAAATGCCAAATTTAATAGAAAATACGATAACAGATATTTTCAAAGTTTAATAAAATAAAAACTAAACAGTAAAGGTATTTTATATTTCGCATGTTCAATTGATATACCTTTAAGACAATTTAGGCAAATTTTGAAAAACAGCCCCTCATTTGGGTAATTTTAGGGATATTTTTAATAAGGCTTTTATATAGGGAAATGGTCAAATAAGTGTTAAAAGAAGGTGAGGTAGGGTTACATTTTTAGTTATATGAAAAACATTTTGTTTAGGAACAATCATTTTGTTTGTGTAATTTATTACTTGAATGTTATTATTTGTTTCTTAACAATGAGCAATAGGAAAACATTTTTCATAATGATGATATTATAGATTATTTAGAGTTTCCTCATTAAAAAAAGCCTTAGTTTTAGTTCAGAAATATATCCATAACTCATAAGCAACACGGTAAATTTTATCTTAATTTTTCATACAGGTGACCTTTAAGATATATAACTGTTCTATTTTGTCAATTTTACAGTTCCTTATAGTGCTGTACCTTAAAATGAAATTGAGATGGGGCAAATATTTGTCACATAGCTCGAAACACATGCTGCTGTGAGTATAAAGAATTACAACATATTATAATTGTATGATCTAAATATAGCTACAATCTCATTGGTCCAAACAGTAGTAAACATAACTTTTATAAAATCATATTCACCGGGTGTAGTATCATATTCACTGGCTGAATTGGATTTTCCCAGTCTAAAATAGATTGAGACTCATATTCAATGATCATATACCGTAAAGAAAATTGTTGCTTTTTGTTCTTTATGGCATATTTCCGATTAAAATATCATCACATTTCTATTATACTTAAAGGCTACACCGCAATGATGAGTATAAACTTAGTATTATTTTTGTATGCGCAGCGTTCGCGTAGTTGTTGCACGCCTAACTAACACGTGCGTTTTTTTTCAAGCGCTTCAACGAGGCAAAATTTGTACATGTATATAAGGATGTACTTTTCGTATTTTTTTTTATTTCAAAGCCTATTCATATAATTCATTAATTATTGACTAGTGAGCCATTGAATATGATGTGATATTCACCGGCAGAAAGTCATATTGACTTCGGCTATCGCCTCGGTCAATATGTCATCTGCCGGTGAATATCACATCATACTTATTCAATAATTGTATAATATTTGACTTAAGCGTAACCTGATAATAGAAATGAATGTTTGATCAAGTAGTCATTCTATAAAAGCTGTATTAACTTAATCATTTAACTTAATGATTTTTGTGTCGCCGCTACGGAGTAGTGGTGACATATAGGGATCACTTCTCCGTCGTCTGTCTGTCTGTCTGTCCGTCTGTCCGTCCGTCCGTCTATCCGTCCGTCACAAAACTTGTCCGGACTACTCCTCATAAAACTACTAGTGCAATTTCATCCAAACTTTACAGGAATGATCAGTATCAAGTCTAGTTGTGCATATTGTCAGCATTTTCCGGTTCATTGATTTTTGTCAGAGTTATGGCCATTTAATAATTTTTATTTTTAAAGTTTGTCCGGACAAAAGCTTGTCCGGACTACTCCTCATAAACTACTGGTGCAATTTCATCCAAACTTTACAGGAATAATCAGTACCAAGTCTAATTGTGCATATTGTCAGCGTTTTTCGGTTCAATGATTTTTGTCAGAGTTATGGCCCTTTAATAATTTTATTTTTAAAGTTTGTCAGGACTACTTCTCTTATACCACTAATGCAATTTCAATGAAACTTTACAGGATTGATCTGTAGCTCAAGTCCTTGTGCATATTGCACGAGTTTTTTGGTTGAATGATTTTTGGCTACGTTATGGCCCTTTGATAAAAAGATGTTTTTTTTCTGTGTGTTGCCAGATACACAAAAGCTTGTCCGGACTGCTCCTCATAAACTACTGGTGCAATTTCATCCAAACTTTACAGGAATGATCAGTACCGAGTCTAGTTGTGCATATTGTCAGCATTTTTCGGTTCAATGATTTTTGTCAGAGTTATGGTCCTTTAATAATTTTTATTTTTAAAGTTTGTCAGGACTACTTCTCTTATACCACTACTGCAATTTCAATTAAACATTACAGGATTGATCTGTAGCTCAAGTCCTTTTGCATATTGCACGGGTTTTCCGGTTGAATGATTTTTGGCTACGTTATGGCCCTTTGATAAAAAGGTGTTTTTTTCTGTGTGTTGCCAGATACACAAAAGCTTGTCCGGACTACTCCTCATAAACTGGTGCAATTTTATCCAAACTTTACAGGAATGATCATTACCAAGTCTAGTTGTGCACTGTCCGTCTGTCTGTCCGTCTGTCACAAAACGTGTCCCAATATGAAATTGACCATCATGAGGCGACACATGTGATCACTGATCGCTCTTGTATGGTAATTATAATCATTTAACTTTATGATTTTTATGGTTATTATAATATTGTTACAATTATTATTATGAGGTTATATCATTATAAATATGATATAATATCAATGCATAAGTAATATGAAGTAAACTCTGAAAATGCACCAATTACCAATCGCCTCTCAATTGATAAATCATTGCACTAGACAACAAATCATATAACCATCGGTTTTAATGCCTTTTGTCATAGTCTTTGACCTATTATATAAAATAATCAATATTACTCTCACTCATTCTATTTTTAGACATTTCACCCTTAGAAAATAAGATATCATACATTTATAAAAAGAGAAATGCATTTTTCGTTGCTGTAGTTTTGCATAACCTAAAGAGAATGAACATATCTAAATAGTTTGATGCATATTCTATAATTGAATTACCTGTATGTTAGATAATTCTCTCACCTCGCTATGTTAATAGGCAGATCACAATGAATGAACTTAATTGTGCTTCGGATCTGGAAGAAGATTTGTATATATTTATCTAACAGACAAATCCACGTGTAAATAAATAGTTACTTAGCGCCATTTTTATCGCCGGTATGTCAGTTCATTACAGACAATCTTATAACAAAACAATTCCTCCTATATTTCTTCAAAATGTTTAGGAACACCCTTTCGTAAATCCAGCGATTGTATTTCAAGTTATCTAGCTTCAATCATTAAATGATCCAAAATGAGAACATAAATATTGAAATAATATATGTAGCAAACAAAAGTAGATGAACATAAAGAAATTTGATACCGAAGTGTAAAACATTGTTCTGAAACTTTAAGACAAAACTTATTTTTAAACCCTGCTGTATCATCACAGACCATTGTTGTCTATAACGTTTGTGCAATCTGAATTGTTGGCGTAGGCAATAAACAGAATACACCAATTTCTATGTCGACAATTGGCGATAAGATCAACTCAAGCAAATGTTAAGAGAGAGAAATCAATGGAGTTATAAACAAGCTCATTGTCAACATTTATCATCATTGCCGCTGCAAGTGACAAACACAAGCAGTTATCTTAGCATTGGAAAAGGAAAACTTGTAGCTATTGTATTCAAGACAATGGAAGAAAAATAGATTTCTGATAGTAACAGGGACTAATGGTGTTTATTAATTCATCCAACGCAAAATGTTATAGGCATCATGGAATCAATTCTCTATACTGACTTTTTTATTATTGTTTCTGACAAACGGACTACTTCGGTTTAGTTTACATTTCTATGATGAAAAGTCATTATTCATTAAATTATCTAAAGTGCACCATTTAGCAGGACTGGAATAAGCAAAACTTGTAAAGGTGAGTAGTTAAATATTTTTTTGTAATTTTCAAAATGATTACAGAAAAAATGATTGTATATGATTTAAATTGTTTATGAATCACTTTTAATTTATTACATATCAGTATCGTGCTGAATATGAGTCTATTTTAATGGCAATAACATGCATACAAATAATGGTATTCTTCCCTAAAACAAAGCTATGAACTACTACGGCATGCGATACTGCAAAAATAATTCTTCAAATTTGTGTGAATTTAGATCGGATGAATTTAAATCTTAATTGCAAATTACTTTACCTAATATGAAAGTCTTTAAATCGTTATTAAAATTTCATTATAAATACATGTATAATAGCATAGCTTATATGTATACATATTATAAATACGCTTATTTTAGCAAACACGTGGTAACCATACACACATAAAAACACTTGGATCTGCTCAATACATTGCAAAAAGATACTTTTTTCAGTGATTATTTTTTAGAATGGTATATTTTTGAAGCAGATGAAAGTTTGATATATGAAAATAAACGGAATATAAAAAGTAACAATCAATAGACAATGAATAATGCAATAATTGTGCACGCTTTTGTCTGACAGCCGTCATAGATGAAAACTCATTTACAATTAAATGTGTTTTCCTGTTGCTCTGCTTTGAGAAACAACTGGTCTTCTATAACAAACATTTATCAGAACATTTTAGGCGCAGCTATACAAACATACAAATAAACAACTTGTAGGAGGTATTTTGTATTAGAACTTGTATGTGCTGCAACATGTGTCAGATAATGGTGATAGTCTGCGATTGTATTACTGTTATGACGTTCATAGGAAATTGAATAAACGATATTATGTTATATGAAAGCATTGAGTGAAATATCATTTTGATCTTTTGCGATTTTAAAATGTGTATAATGTTTTTTCTACATTTAGCTAAGGCTTGTTATTAAATCATATTTGAAGGAACATTCCAAAAATATTTATTTTGTAAAATATTGATGCGTTGATTAAAATATTTTCAGACATGCATCATTTTAGAAAACATTTATATAAGAATACTTTAATACTAACTTATCAAAAAATTTAAATGTATATCTATGCATAATATGTGTTATTCAAGAACAAACTTAATACCATATCAAGTCATATTATATATTCATTCCCAGTCGAAGAGTATAACAAATCAGCATCAAATATCTCGCATTTTATAACTACATTATAACTTTATTTATTTTCTCTTTATTGTTCTGTCCGAAACAAAAAACATGTTGATTTCCAAAAAAATATGATTTTGACAGAATCAAATGGTCCTAGTAAGGTTTAATGTCCTGTCACATATATTTAATAATGTAACAAGTAGAACAGAAATATTATTATATAACCAATGCAAGAAAACATGAGTAATATTTTGCTTAGTTCATAAAAAAATACTGAAAGACGAAAGTGCTAAATAAGCGTTCCATCTATCAAAACATATGATTTTTATGCATATGATTTCAAATAATCAAAGCAATCTAGATATCTTGTTGATTTGTTTGTACTTTGCGTCATTATCTTCTCAGATTTATTTCATTGATATTTATAGACTTCGACATGATTGCATCACATTGATGTATATATTAACCCAGCTTAGAGAAAATAGCTAGCACGTGACTGGCTAGGATAATTTAGATACATATTAGAATGGCCTATTTTACATCATGCAACATTCACATCAATATTATTAGGAAATCCATGCGTTGTATTGATATATATTTACATAAATGAGTTATGCTTTATCTCTTCATCGAAACTGTGATGTAACCAATTGTATAAATAGAAATTAGGTTAAAAGAGTGGCAAATAGTGTCATATTTAGAGGATTGCACACACGTAAGCTTGACAGTTTTCGTAAAATATTTAATTGCATTGTTCCGCACAAATAATGTCATCGTGATCTAGCATTATAGAAAACAGTTTGCAGAAGAAATGACAAAAAGGATTAATAGTGTCCTTTTTAAGTGAGAGAATAAGATTTGTCTTGAGAAATTACAACGCCGCAAAAGTGACGTGTATTTTCTAATTAAAATTCAAGTAGAGTAACCAAAACAAAACTTATTGTTCTATTTCTCATTGCTAGGGGGAGAGATGTATTATCCCTCATGTATATACTCAATCAAACCTAGTTTGCAATTTTCAGGTAATTTTGTTGTGATGAATGCTTCCGAGGGATCACTCTTTGGCAGTCGAAATTTAATCCATAATCAATATAAAATCAATATAATTAATTTTCAATATCGACATTAATAACTTCACTTTTCTTTTTCACAAAGATAGAATTATTCATATTCATGACATGATCTTTTTATAAAACTGTCATAGTAACAGCATACCGCGACAAATAGAGAATACTAAGCAGCTAGAAAAAAGAACTCTTCTAACACACTTTCAGTGAGTCACGTGGTAAATTCATGATTCAAACCATGATAATAAAATTGAAAAACAATCATTCCAAAATATAAAAAAAATGTTAGTTTAACTTTAACCTGTAGATTCGTCTTTACATATGAGTGACCATAATGTTACTTTCAACTTAATACTGCACATGTGTGTCTTTGACAAGCTCTTCATGAGCTTATATACTTTCTAAGAAGTAAAGATTTTACCTTCTGTTTCTTTTTATTATGCCTCACGATATGTTTCTAGTAAGATAATTACTGTTCCTTGATTACCGCAATATGAACACATCTGCAGATTTTGCAAAAGGAAATT
This sequence comes from Ruditapes philippinarum, assembly GCF_026571515.1. NCBI lineage: Eukaryota > Metazoa > Mollusca > Bivalvia > Venerida > Veneridae > Ruditapes > Ruditapes philippinarum. The sequence continues at coordinate 686,769 of NW_026866999.1, forward strand.
TAATATGGCAGTTAAGAAACAAGTAATTATTTTTTTGTACATTCTGAATGTTATAAATGGCTGTCATGTACACTAAAGATAAATATTAAAAAGAGTTGGACGAGCTTATTTCCAGTGCGCTAGTTCTTGCCCAATTTAATCTGGAATGAAATCATGGCACTTTCCAACATTATATTCAGGATAAATGGTAACACTATATCTTTAATATTAATAGTTAGCGATGTCGCCATGTACTGCACAAATCAGATATTATAGCTTGTATATTTACACTGCACTTCAATTACTATTCAATAGAGAAAAGCACTAATAGCCAGTATGTGACAGCGTCGAGTATATCGGTGGTACAATTTGCACAAAGCTTTAGTAAACAGCTGTTTTTACAATGGTACAATCATACTGGCGCATTTTCAAATACAATGAAGGGATATCGTGGAGTCCGTTGCCGAGTGGTTAAGGTCGATGACTTCAAACCTCTTGCCTCTAACCATTGTGGGTTTGAATCCTGAATTGGAATTTGGATTCTTTTATGTGAGAAAGCTATCCAGCTAGCTTATAGAACGTCAATGGTTCTACGCAGGTGCCCGTTCATGCATTAAGTAATGCACAGAATGGCATCGGAGGTCTTATTCCATCAATAAAGTTGGAAAATCGCCATATTACCAGTGCTATGTTGGTGTGGCGTAAAATCCAACCAAATCAATCATAATAATGATCAGATCTTAATAAATAAGCACACCTCCTGATTTATGTTTGTTTGTATGAAAACTTTTAAAACAAATGATTCTTAAAGTATTAGTTTAGTCAAATAAATTGACTAGCTTTAAACACTATCCACAAATCGTTAAAATATGCAGAGGATTCTCTCACTCTGTAAGTAAATGGATGTAACTTTGGTGATGAAAATATAAATTTATGTCATATTTTGTATAATTCATTCAACGTTTCACTCGATTTGTGAAGGTTTATATATTTCTAGCAATATGTTTTTGACATTTTATGTAACTGATTTGGAGACAAGCTGCTTCAACACTTGAAAGAAATGATGACGATGGTAACATAAAAGAGCTGTATTTTTCAAAACAATATATTGCAATGAGAATCCATTAAAATCATATTTCACAGAGAATTGTGCAAAACTAATCAGTCTCAAAAAATTTATTAAATGGGAAGCTTAGTATGCATAGATCTCTGACATGTCTAATTCTAACTATCAGGTTAATGGATACAATAAGAATTTCAGCAGAAAATATTCCTTAACAAAAGAACACATGTCAATGTTTGTGGTTAAATCTATTGTTATTTAAATAAAAGGTCAGAGTAGGATCAGTTGATTGTATACAAAGAAATAATTGATAATAATATATAATTTATCAATTTTAAACCTGCATCTTCTTTTAAACCATACATAAAATAAATAACATGTACGAAAGAACTATCTCAATATAAACTGAGAGATGATGAGGAAATTCAATAGAAATCTTGTAACATTATTTCAGTTCTCTCTTGTCATTAACTATACATTGTTGTTACAAAATAGATTTGTTCTTTATTTAATATAAGCATAATTCCATATAAATCGAAACGAATGATGTCTAAACAACATAGTGCTTTGTAAATTTGTTCGAACATTTAATTAAATAATATTGCGCCAAATGTGTTACTGTCTTTAAAAAGAAATGTACTAGTATTTCAAATGAATTTTACATTTGTCAATAAACGCATATACCCTCAAACATGTTGTTTTTTTTTCTTTATAAATTAAGAAGAATTGACCTTCAATGTGGAAAATCAGAATTTGTAAAATTATATTTTTTGGTTTTCGACAAATGTTATAAACGTGCATGTTTCAAACATTCAACTGTCCGATGAGCCTATATAAAAATTATCAAGTTTCACTTGATCAAACTTTTTAGTTAATCTGCATAGTAAAGGCCATTAACTTGCTAAAAGAGTGAACTTTTCAAACTTCCTTACGGGAAGACATAAACAGCTCTTTAGAAAACAAATCATTGCCAATGTTACCACAAACCGATCGAATACTTGAAGCTTTGTACAAATATTCACTCTATAGCATTGTCGAAAATTGCTGACGGGCACCAAATTACAAGCAAACTTTAACGAGGTACATTCATGAAGTCATTTATGTTGTATTTATCTTTAGTAAATTTATTATCAACATTTATTAGCGATTCTGTTACAAGTGACGAACACATAAGTATCTTAACATTGATATAGAATTTTGTTATTGTATACAACCCAATGGGAAATAATAGATTTCTGATAGACACATGAGAAGCGGGAATGTGTGTTAAGACTCATTTCACTCCTGTATTGTGAAAGACAATCCTTCAAATTAACTGTTTTACGTTCAATATACATGATGTATTTATCAGACTGACAAATGGAGTAGTTATGGTGACATTAGTTGACTGGTGTTTGCACGATTAATGTGCTATGTGCATGAAATAAATCCAAACGTTAGGAATGTTTATGTCACATCTGGAATACACAAAAGTAAAGTAACGTAAATGTAACACTTTCTACTTTAGGAAAAGTATGGTGCATGTGTTGTCTTAAGATTTATTTGCGTCAACCCTGTGTCTGACATAGGAAGTTAGCACTCGTGTATGCAAGCATTTGTTTATACTTCTAAAAATGATATTTTTTATTAGTAGACACTGCAACCGAAATGCTCAAAGTATGTTTGAATGAAGTTACTTATCATTGTTGAAAGTTATGCACAAAATCATCGAAAAACAAATATAGTTTATATACACATTTCGTCTATCTTAAAGAATTCTTACATTTTTTTGAAAATGATCATACTGATGGGTAATATTATTTAGGTAAAAAAAATTATTGAGCTCAAATTTGATATTTGAAAATACTCATAATTGCCAAACAGTCTTTTTTGAATAAATATAAATATCTTTTGAGTACACAGAGAAAATATGTTTACGTTTTCAACTCTAAACACAGTATAAATACATAGTGTCATTTAAAAAACACTTGCAGTTTCTCTTTTTTACAAAATGATCGCAATAACTTGATCAGCTTGTATACTTTAGTTAATGCATTCTCTTTGTCAAATTAGACATATTCAGTGAGATTTTTTCAATAATTTCAATAAATTTCTGCACAAGCAAATTTTACCCAGATAATGATAGCACATTTTAATAAGTTATCTCTGACTATTCGGTCTTTTAAAAAACACTTATTTATATTTAGCTGTGTAAAGAACAAAGGTTATTTCTAAAATAAATTTAGTCGTTTGTTTGCGACTGTGAAATATTGACACAAATGTATAGGACATCAGTAATAATAATTTGCAATATGGAAGCATTTCTATAACCCCTCTGGAGCATAATTGATGTGATAAATAATATTATAGCTTTAATAGCTTGTAAGATCCCATCTTGATAGTTGTCATGGAAGCAGAAATTATATTACTGTCGATGTGCTTTTCCATGATATATAACCAAGATAATGTGTACATTAACTGAAAATCTTTCTTCATAAGGTTTTTCCTCGCATAATAACGAATTACGAAATTATAGGGTGGAAAAGAGTAGGAAGCGGGTTATATAAATTTAATATTATGCTGAAAAAGTCATTTACATTCTTGAAACTAATAAAAACGTAATCCAAATTAAACGAAGAATGTTCATCATTTGTTTCGTTTCCGAGGGTAATTCACCCATGGCATGCCGAGTTGCCACCCTTTGCGCCGGGTATTCGGGGGACAGATATTTCGATCTGAACCGCAAACACATGTAAACTATTCTGCCATATTCTATCATATTTAAAATGGTTTACCGCAAAAAGGAATTTAGTATAATTTCATCCGCAACTATTTTGTTACAATAGCGTACCAATTTACAACTTAATTTATAACGGCGAAATGACGTCATCCTTGGCACGTAAATTCATTCTTCAATACGCGGAATTGATGTCATTTTAACGCCGTTTATTCAAAAAATGCGCAAAAACTACGCCGTTATATAGCACGCGACTCAATTGGCACCATATACAATATGAAAGTCCTTACATGAGTAAGACTTACGAAAACACCAGTCTGATATTCAAGAAATGATTGTTCACGTGGTTAGAACAGAAACAGCTATATTTATATTGCGTATTTATACTATAGTCGCAGTTATTACTTTTTTCTTTTAAATACTTCCATGATTTTTAACATTTGTTCATGTTTGTTTTGTTGTTTCTATTTTTGTATCTCGTATTTTTGATGTACTATATATTTTGTTTCGTCAATTTGATGACGCCTTTGTGTTGCTATATGAATCTAGCAAATTTATCCTCCGCAGTTATTCGTTTTCTTTTTTTAAACAGCAAAATATTAGTTTCAATAATTACCTTTTTTCTGTATTTCAACTACACATATAATATACATGTAAAAACCAAAGGTATTTAGTTATTTGTGTTGGCATATTGTATAATTCATATATCTTAGTTGATGTATATAAAGTTCCAAAAGGTGAACATTATTGGCGTAATAGAGGGAGTGGTAGAATTATAAGGAACAAACGTAACAAAAGTATTGACATTGTAAAAAAAAACATTGATATTCTCATTTTTAAAATTGATTTATAATATTAAAATAAGATAAATCCTAGTTATCTTGTTATGGTAAAAGGTTATGTTCTTTTGAAAAAAGAAAGTATTCTCTTAAATTAATCATGAATAATTTTGTATGTTTATCGTTTTAACCTTTCCTAGCTTGGTATCATGCACTGTTCAGTATACGATCGGAATATATTTCACCGAGTGAGCACCAAAATGTATTTTTCACGAGTGGCGCAGCCACAAGTGAAATATGCACTTTTTATGTTTATGAGGTGAAATATATTTCGATCTTACACTAAACTAAACAACTTTTTCTTTATTATATGCAAAGAAACAATCTAAAAGACATTTAAACATTCTAAATAATACTTATTCAACGTGAGGTCATTTACGACGTCACGTCATTAAGTTGGTTTCCAGTACTATGCACGCTGGTATTTCACTAAGACAACGTAATGTGCTTACATACAAATTGATAATTTCACTTTTTCAAAAACAGGTAGAAACTAACTGGAGCTGCCATGGTTTTCAACAATAATATATTAAATTTATTTCCTGAATTGTCACTTGTTCACAACAAGGTGGGAGATTGTATGTCAAATTCTCAATCCAAAATGAAAGTAAATTGGCACAGCAGAGTTGTGTCCCTTTAAGTATTTTCATTGGTCAGAGGTTTCCAGTGACCAATGAAAATACTCTATTTGAAAACAATCTGCAGCGCCATTTTACTTTCATTTTGGATTGAGAATTTGACATATAGGAAAAAAGGTGCGTTATAGTTTCATATGATGCTTTGAGTGAACAATTATTACAAATAATAACTTAATTTTATCATATTTAAATACGCAATACAAAGAAATATTCTTTCACTGTGAATTTAGTGTGTTTTACTCGTGAGAGTTTTAACGAAAAGGTGCAATCAGATCTCTTCCGAGTTTCATTTGTTGACAGTTTGGGCTTGAATATTTCTTGCTACGTATGATCAGCGAAGGTGCCAGTGTTGTTTTCTTAAAGAGTATTTATTTATCTAAGATTTGACACCAAGATTGTTAAGATGAAAAAAAGATGATAAGATGTGAAAAAATTGATGAATATATGCGCTGATAATTGAGATGCTAGTGATATTTCTATGCAAAATGAAAGTAGAGTAAAATACCTATATAATATTTTAGTCATAAAAATTCTTTTTCATAATTTTTTTTTAGGGTTTTGGGTTGTAGAGGGGGAATGGGGGTATAGTGTAAGTCATGGCCACGCGACGTTTACCTGTGACCGTGTACAGAAATTTTGCTTCTCGATCCTTCTCGATCCTCGACTTCCTAGTGTGTGCTTATCAGAAGACTGATGGATAAAGCCTATATGGTGCTATTGTTCGCAGATGCAATTTGACCTGTAAGAAGTTCTTAATTACTTGCCCGCCATTTGAACAATTTAACAAATCTTCAACAGCTGTAAAAGACCTCTCGCAAGCTTCTTTTTAAAGAAGTAAATTTGTAATAATCCTATTTTATCTAGAGAACAAATAAATAAATATTTCTTTTTGGTATCACTTACTAATTATATTTGTGCTTATTTGTTTGTTAACGTTCAGACAGATAACTAAAGAAGATACAAAGTCTTATCAAAACCATTAAAAACTATACAATTACTTCACCACATTTTGAAGTTCTGAAAATATGACTTTTTGCTATCATACACTTATTACATTATTGTTTCTTTGTTAATGTCTAGACATATAGCTGAGATATTTATTAAATCCATTTACAACCCATACAGTTATTTCACCGCATTTAGAAGTTCTGCAAATATGACTTTCTAGTTTTCTAGTCGTCTGTAAACTGGACCAAATAAATTATCTTAAATAGTTTAAGCATTCATTTCTTTTCAAGATTTTCGTATTGCCTCACGTACCTATTTGTTCTGCTGTCAGTTACTGATTTATATATATTTGTCTAGTATTAAATAATGATTTTTAATATACAAATCTTGTATCACAATTTTTTTCTTTTTGGCGCCCAGTGCTAAAATATAATATTGCAAAAGTAAAAGAATTAAAATTAGAAAATTTAAAAGGAGCAAAAAGAAATTCCAATATTATATTTAGTGAAAATGGAGCGAAATGGAATTTTTCACTTTTTTGTGAAGATGGTTTAAAGATCCTGTATGTTGTGATCAGAGTGGTAAACCACACTAAGTTAAATTATAAATATGTACATAATTATGCAAATAAAGCAATTTTCAAACATCGAAGAATATGTTAAATATGTACTGCAAATATTTGTGCAAATTATATTTTATCATTAAAATATATGCATTCATTTCTTATTGTAAAATTTGACTTAAACTTTATAAAAAATATTTTTTATTACCTCCCTTTATTTACATGAAATTATAAATTCGGTAATATCTTTATAAATAATGCTTTTTGGAACCTACAATATTGATAAATCTTAATTTGAGCATCATATTTATGATTTAAAACAATAAAAAAAATGTTACAAGATCTAAATGTAACGATTAACAAACCTTTTGAAAAAAAAATGTTGTCTTACAACAGAACTAGTTTATTGTTATGCTATTCACCGATTTGTATCAGTTGGCAAATATTTGGTATTGAAATTGCATGAAATTTTGCATGAAAATGATTTTGTCCCATTCGATCTAACATCAAAGGCCGAGAAATACAAATAGTATCTACCTGTAAACATTTAAAGATTTTTTGCATTAAACGTTTACTTATGTAAACACTTTTATACATAAAAATGTTAAAAGTAAACACTACACAGCTACTTGTTCTACTGAACATCTGCATTTGTTAGATTTAGGACTTTTTTTACGAATATCGTAAAGATTTTGTGCGGGTTTAGTATATACTCTTAGCTTTAGAAGACGTTAATAAGAGGGTGTTATAAAGAAATACATTGGTCGATTTTAAAGTTGAGGTATTTTTGCCTTTTGAACCTGAAAATATTAAAAGAGCATTTATCAATTTTAATACATAGAAATCAAAAGTGAAATGGAAATATAAAAACGACAAATAAAACTTATACACTTCTTAAACAGTGTTAATGTTTTTCTATTCAGAAGGTTAATTCTACTTTAATTTAAGAGAAAAATGTATTATTCAAATTATAAAAATAGCAACAAACCTCATTTGAAAGGTCACAATAAAAATGATCATTCGACCCGAATTATGGCCATTGCTCGCTTGAACATGATTAAGCAAAACTACTAAACTCAGTTTCATATCCAGGCATTCATGATTTCAATGATAAGTTGTTAAAATGCTATATTTGTTGTTTCGTGTTTACTTATAGTTATTTAAGTTCGTAAAAATAATACGTTTTGATAACATGAAAATGACAAAAGCATATCTTATTAATAAATAAAAAATAATTTATCTGCATGTATTTATTATTTTTCAAACTCAATCATGTTTCAACAAAAAATGATATATTTTTAATTTAATGAAAACTTGAGTATTAAATAGTTCATCAATATTTATTAGTTTTAACATTTCAATCAATTTTAGTAACGATAGAAATTTCAACGACATCAATTAAAGTATAATATTGCTCTTTTCACACGCTCGGTTTTTTTAAATGGTTCTAAATTACTGTATTGCGTCAAATTATTTTTCTTTTAACCTTTTAATTGTTCCATTTTGCACGAACGTGGGATTTTATCAACAAAATTTTCGTTCCAATATGTAAACCAAAATCACTTATCATTGTCCAATATGTTTTATTTTCTATTGTTATGTATTACTTTGTCAGTTCACAGTGGAATTTTAAAAAAAATCATCACGTGTAAAAAGACTTCACTAAACGTACAATGATTTTAAAATTGTCAATCAATATTTGGAAAAGGCCATAGGGAATCTCCAGATTTATCGAGTAACTTTAGTTAAGTAACATAATAAATAAAATTTACAAATACTTTAAGAAATAAGGTATCAAATTTAGAAATAAGAATAAGAGTACGTGAGAAAGAAAAAGCATATGTTCGTGCAACAAGACTAGTGGGTGGACTTAATTATTATATTTAATGTTCAATTTAATGTGTGAAGTAAGATTCGTTGCTCATTATGTAAAACTTCTTATATTTAGCGTACAACTTAATGTGGAATAATTTTACTGTGAAGTAAGATTCGTTGCTCATTATGTGAATATTATATCTAATAATTTAACAGTTTTTCAAAAGGATTTATAAAGTTTAAAAGGCAAATTAACTTCAAGGTTTGTGAAAAAGTTTTTAATGATAATTGTTATTTACTTCATGGTGTAATAATCATTGTATTCTTTTTGTAGCTTTGATGTTTGAAACATTCGTGTTTTATTCCTTGTTTACATATTTGTAAACATTTCAGGAAGTGTTATTTGGAAATGTGGAAGTGGCCTCTCAATGAAATTGACATTCAATGATCAAAAATTGTAAAATGTTAGGAATTTGGTTTTAACTTTGTTAGCTTTTGTTGTATTTTTTAACTTCATTTGCAAAAGTAACCATGTCATTTTTCAACCAATTAAGAAAATACCAAATAATGATAACTTGACCATTACCATTTGTGTTTTATTGTTGTTTACATGTTTTTGTACTCTTTTTCAAAAACGAATGTATATTTTTTAATATTATAAAAGAAATTCTTTATATGTACCCTTCTCACTTGTAGTCAAACAAATATTTCAAGGTAGCATTTGTGAGGAGTTTTCAAATGTCGAATGCGCCCAATTGTCATATATATAGTAACAGAATAAACTGAATTGAAACAGATATAGCCGTGGACTCGTTAACAAAATGAAAAAGTAGCCAATATTGTGGATAATGATACTGTTCTTTCAGTGTTCATTTATGTTTTAAAGGAGGTCAAAACATATAATCAAACAAACCATTCGATTATACCATAATTTGAAAAGTAGAAGTGTTACTTCGATGTTTAATATACCGTTTGACAACTTTATTTATTCATTGTTATGTCGGTCAACAAATTTCTGTTATTTCCGATTCTAATAGATGTATTCAAATCTGAAATAACTTTTAATGGCCCATTTTATTGTTTGCTTTTAACGGACAATATAATTAAATCACGGTTTTGTTATAAAATTCTTGTTTTCAAAACTAGTTTAAACACTTCGTCTAATACAGATTATCTTTTTTATCAAGTAAATACTGCATCTATGTACAAGGAAATTAAAAACAAATAAAATATTCCTATAATTTGAAATAACTGTACATTTCTAAATATTGTGTTTATGCACTGATCTAGTTCAGTTTGTAAGTATAAAAGCATTATTTAAACAGGTTCCTGGTTTGCTGGTGCCCTTTATCAAAGATAAAGTATTCAAAATATATGTCAAACAGTTTATTAGTAATTAAAATTAACATTTTCTACCAGATTTATACCTTCACTACTGGATAAGTACTGTCACGGCCAGGAATTTATTTGTGTGAAACTCGATTGTGTTTGACCTTTGTTAAGCAAACATTGTAAAGGAGGTCGGCTTTACCGATATAGAAAAAAGGAAATAATAACAACATATGTCGGATAGACTAAATATTTTTTTGCAAATTAGTTCAATACTGTCAAAGAATATGTTCATTTTTAAATTCTGTATTCACAAGTAATATCGCACTTTTGGATTTCTATATGAGATATAAAACTCAAAATTGCTGAAAGTGTTATAAAATGAATGTGAAAATAAATGAGATAATATCCAAAGATACGAGTTGTCATGTAAAATGTCAAAGCAACAATATAGATACATTGTAGTTTTGTTAATGCAAGTAAGATATTTTTTTTTTAATTTTAATTTCTTACCTTTGTCTTAAGAACTGCTTTGGGTTCGCTGAGAACAATGCTTGATTATATTTGATTAACATGACAATGTCACCAAACAAACATTGCTGATGACTGCGTGATATTAGTGATGTTTTTTTAATTGATTACCGATCGTAATACAATTGTCAACTATTTCATTAAAGCTTAATAGACAATTATAAAATAACGATAATTTTGTTTAAAAGTATTAATGTTTAAATTGCAAAATATGGTATACGTAATGAAATGAATTATCATGAAGTGATGTCATGACCGAGTGGTTAAAGCGCCTTTCTAGATATTTAAGATTGCTGGCTGCAAGGATTCAAACTTTATCACTGGTTAGAAACTTGAGGACATTTTATACTTATTGAAAAGCACTGTTATGCTCAAGGAACGGATACAAGAATGTCTATCAGCTAACTGCTTCCTACACAATCGAGCTAAAATAATTTATTAACCACCGATTTCATTTACAAGTCAATTGAAACTAATTATCTTTTTTTTTAAAAATCATATATTTTGTAAACACCTTGAATTTTTTAGATAGGAGGGAATCAGTTTTATAAATAAAAAACATTAATGGCTTGAAAAATTACACTCGACAGAAATCATTATATTTAAATGCAATACAAAGAAATGTGTGGAAAGGAATTTATATAAGTCACATTTGACTTGTTTTCCAATCTACGAAATATATCAATGTGATAGTATATGCATACTGTATATATGTATGGTGTGAAAATAGAAATAAAATATTTTTTTTAAACTAATTGCAATTAACAAGAATAGTCTGTTATATTGTATAATGTTTATGTGATAAAATAAAGGGCGTAAACAACAGATCAAGCATGGCAACTAAAAAGTGTCTTGTCATAGAGTTTTAAATGAATATTGGGCGAATATAGTGACAACAAAACTGTAAGTCACACTGTTTTCCAATATCGATACTATAAATGTAATAGGAATACGACAGAAAGAAAATATCTGTCAAAAAGGACTAATATTGCATTGACGTCATTCACACATCTTGGAGGATATTCAAATAACACATTGTCAAGTCTCTGGTGTTTGATGAGAATTTGTATTCCGTAATCATTTCAATCATCTGTGGTGTAGATGTGTGCTCTTCCGGAGTTACTTATTACATATAGGAATAGTTTAGTGTTGCAGTATACATTTGTAATTTGATATAACACCATTATCAAATTCATTTTGTTTAGATTTTATCATAAAACTTAGATAATCAAAATGAAATAAGCGGAACTCATTACGAACTCCCAAAATGGCAACATTAAAAATGTTGCGAGTCTTGCTTGGGCGTCTTCATGGACAAAAGTGGTAATGTAAGTTCCCTCCTCGCTTCCTAGTACTACCTCAAGAACAATTCTGCAATACATTTAAACATTAAATAGTGCTTTTTGTTACCCACTCTACGCATATTTAGACTTTCTGTCATTGAAGTACAGAGTCCTTATTGAATACGGAACTCATGAACCGTACTTTATTAGGTACATGAGTAATATCTAATCTTAACGTGTATCAAAATAAAGAAAATAAGAACCACTTATGAACACACAGAACGACAACTGTTGCAGGCTTGGTTTGATTGCGCCTGTTCAGATCTATAGCCCATTGAATAAGATAGCAAACACCACACTCAACAAACGATGAAGCCTTTGCTTCTGGTTAACATTTATTTTTTAAGTTAGAAAGAGTGAAATATCCATTTATTCTAGTATCTGAGGAAATAAAATGCACGGAACTTTGTTTGACAGAAATGCAAAAAATAGTGTTAAGTAAGTTATCTTATCCAAAACGTTTATTATTATAATATAAACAAATTTGAATACCCTTATGATAACAAATTGGAAGATAAGGAAATGAAATATCTGCTTTAATACTAAAATAACAATGACGTCATTGATTCGTCGTGGCTAGTTTTCAAATATATTTTGTCTGGTCTCTTCTTTGTGATTAGATTTCCCTGTTGGTTTTACCTTTCCTTTGATGGGGCAAAAAAAAAAGAAAATGAATTGAGGCATAGTTCTCCTTTTTATTTGTAATATAAATGAATTATTGATTACTTAAAATCGAATCTAGTCAATAATGATAAGTACGAGTGTTGTTAAAAAGTAATAGGACTGTTCACATTTTTAATTTACGTACGCAGTTTTACAAGACACAAATATCGTAAGTATGCATTAGTTTCTTCAGTTAATTTCTTAGCTTAAAACAAAGATTTACATCAACCTTTATAATTAACTTATAAACGTATCTCAGAGGTCAGGTTGCTACTGGACAAATAATACTTTATTGATGCTGTTTGATTCGATAAACCTTTAATAATACAGATGATACCAGCAAATGTAGCACATTAAAATATATAACACATGTCATGTACAAACACAGAACGTTGCTTGTTCTTAATGCAGGATAGAAAGCTAATTAGTTCACACGTTCAAGCATTGCATTGTTACATACTTCAAGAATGCGTGTATTAAAATAACAAACAGAGAAATAAACAATCAAAACACAGAAGGCGCTGAAATTGTTTGGGTCTCAGAATGTCAGAAAGGTGAAGGTAGTGAGATTATAAACCAGTTTGTTTTTGTATAGTGCCACCAATACTGTTTTCAGTGTTATATTTGTAGTAAATTGGTTATAAGGCTAATTGCAACACTGATATTCAGTTCAATGCTTATTTGGCTTAAACAATTCAAATAAATTTTGAAAAGTTACCTTACCTGGGATTCGAGCTCCAGACCTCTCGCTTCCTAACCGAGCGTGTAACCCCTCGACAACGATGAAGTTTCAGATAGCAGCCTGAACAAAACCACATTATTCTTAATAAGAGTTTGTAACCCTTATTAATTTCACGGTAAACCTGTTGTTTAACACTGATGTAAATAATCATGGAGCTTAATATAAGCATGTTTATCTGTAAAGAATAACACAATATTAGAAGTCTTCGTCCAATCGGGAACTATTTTTTCTTCCCCGAGAATTAATGCGCCTGTCACTTGGCAATCTTTACGCAGTGATTACCCCTTAATTCTTCGGCGTTAGTGTACTTATAAAGGGAAATAGCCACTTCGAGGCGTTTGGACTTCTTTCGGTATTTGCAAATAAGCACATCAGAGTCTGACGACCAAAAAAAATAAACACTGCATTAAGGACGATAACCGGCAAATACATTTTGGAAGACGTTTGAGCGCAAACTTTGTCCATATATGTTTAAGCTGGTTATAAGGACTCTTTTTTGTTGAAAGGTTTTTATAATATGCCTCAAATATTTGTTCAATTATACTATTTGATTTTTATTCTTTCATTCTGATAATATTTTAATGCTTTCATTTTCCTATGTAATACTTGAAACATTTCTATTGTTTTAGATATCTTTGTCATATCAAATGATTTGTCTGCACCTCACTTGATATACGCCAGAACGAGACCTTCACGAAACATTGATAAGACATGTAATCCACTTAATATTTTAAGTAGAAGTGTTATATTGATCGGAATATAAAGAGAACTGATGTTAGTAAAACGAGAATCATTGCCGTTTCGTTAACAAACAATATAAATAACAGGGAAGAAAACAAGGCAATGCGATTTGTAAATGAGTTTGTCGGGACGTTAAGAGTATTGTATTGTTGCATTACAAATGTTTTTATGAGAACAGAACTGCATAATTTATTTGAATCATAAAAATGTTCAAACTTCATAGGATGATTGTCCATATTGGATATAAGACCCCTATTGATTTTGGGGTCAAAAGGTCAAAGGTCAAGGTCACTATTACCTTAAAACTGAAAACAGTTTCCGTCCGTTAGCAATTTTCCGTCTGTTAGCAATTTGGTTTCCGGAGCATAACTTAAGTTCTATTTGACCCACAATGTTCTAACTTCATAGGATGATTGTCCATATTGGGTAGAAGATCCCTATTGATTTTGGGGTCAAAAGGTCAAAAGTCAAGGTCACTATTACCTTAAAACTGAAAACAGTTTCCGTCCGTTAGCAATTTGGTTTCCGGAGCATAACTTAAGTTCCATTTGGCCCACAATGTTCAAACTTCATAGGATTATTTTCCATATTGGGTAGAAGATCCCTATTGATTTTGGGGTCAAAAGGTCAAAGGTCAAGGGCACTATTACCTTGATACTGAAAACAGTTTCCGGAGCATAACTTTAGTTCCATTTGACCCACAAAGTTCAAACTTCATAGGATGATTGGCCATATTAAGCAGAAGACCCCTATTGATTTTGGGGTCAAAAGGTCAAAGGTCAAGGTCACTATTACCTTGATACTGAAAACAGTTTCCGGAGCATAACTTAAGTTCCATTTGACCCACATAGTTTAAACTTCATACTAGGATGATTGTCTATATTGGATAGAAGACCCCTATTGATTTTGGGGCACAAGGTCAAAGGTACTATTACCTTAAAATTGAAAACAGTTTCAGGAGCATAACTTAAGTTCCATTTGGCCCACAATATTCAAACTTCATAGGATGATTGTCCATATTGGGTAGAAGACCCATATTGATTTTAGGGTCACTAGGTCAAAGGTCAAGGTCACTATTACCTTGATACTGAAAACAGTTTCCGGAGCATAACTTTAGTTCCATTTGACCCACAATGTTCAAACTTCATACTAGGATGATTGTCCATGTTGGGTAAAAGACCCCTATTGATTTTGGGGTCACAAGGTCAAAGGTCAAGGTCATTATTACCTTGATACTGAAAACAGTTTCCGGAGCATAACTTAAGTTCAATTTGACCCACAATGTTCAAACTTCATAGGATGATTGTCCATATTGGGTAGAAGACCCCTATTGATTTTGTGGTCAAAAGGTCAAAGGTCAAGGTCACTATTACCTTAAAATTGAAAACAGTTTCAGGAGCATAGCTTAAGTTCCATTTGGCCCACAATATTCAAACTTCATAGGATGATTGTCCATATTGGTAAAAAGACCCCTATTGATTTTGGGGTCACTAGGTCAAAGGTCAATGTCACTATTATCTTGATACTGAAAACAGTTTCCGGAGCGTACCTTAAGTTCCATTTGACCCACAATGTTCAAACTTCATAGGATGATTGTCCATATTGGGTAGAAGACCCCTATTGATTTTGGGGTCACATGGTCAAAGGTCAAGGGCACTATTACCTTAATACTGAAAACAGTTTCCGGAGCATACCTTAAGTTCCATTTGGCCCACAATATTCAATCCTCATGGAATGATTGTCCATATTGGGCAAAAGACCCCTATTGATTTTGTGGTCACTAGGTCAAAGGTCAAGGTCACAATTACCTTAATACTGACAACAGTTTCTGGAGCATAACATAAGTTCTATTTGGCCCACTTTATTCAAACTTCATAGGATGATATTACATATTGGGTAGAAGACCCCTATTGATTTTGGGGTCACAAGGTAAAAGTCACTATTACCACGGATTTATATTACAAGGATCGGACACTTTCGTAAAGCTTAAAGTCCCGTCGCGCGCATGCGCGGAATCGGATAAAGGTGGACAGAATGAGATGGCGGAACGCTCGGAGTGCGAAATATGACGGATTTTCACTAGAGTATGTGGTGTAATTGCAGCTTTGTGAAAAATTATACACATATGAATGTATTGATACAGTATTATTTTGTGTCGCTAAAGTATTAAAAAATGAAAATATGCCGATAGAACGCTGCAACGCTTAGTTAAAAAGTACCTATTTAAAAAAATATTCGCCTATTGTTTAGGCATACTCTCTACATTTTGACGCCCTTTTACTTCAAGCATAAATTATTACCGCGATTCAGATTAAGATAAATATTTTTTACATGGTTTAATGGTGGCATTGAAAAAAAATGTTTCTTGATTGCTAAAATACTTTTTAAGAAATTCTTGTTTGAAATTTGTCTTTATTTCTGTGAATTATTTTCAAATGATTTGTACATTGTTTCTTTGAATTACCTGTATATTAGTATAAATATAGTAAATATTCTACTTATTATTGTATTAAATATATTTTCAGATCAATCTAGACAAGCGTTCATACATAGATGAATTCATTAGATTGGCAAGGAAGAAGCTTTTATTGGCATACAGAACAGCTGTTTTATAATATTATTTTTTATTCTGAAACAGATTTTTTTCATAGTTATCCTTCGCAATTTACGTCAAATGATTTATTTGTCATATGTTTATTTTCATTATTTTTCAAAGAAAGGACTATACAAATTGAGTTATTTATTTTCAATTTCATTTATAAATGTTAATAAAGAAAATAGATTTACATTGTATTTATATATATCCTCTTCAGAATCATTTTCTTACCACACATGCCATGGACTGAAGTTAAAAACCGCGCACATACAAAATATACATTCAAATTCTATTTGTTTTTGAAAATTGAGTGTTGCAATTATCACATGTAACCTGGTAATGAAAGTTTGAAAATAAACTTTTTCAATAATCACTTGTTACCTGGTAATTACCCCACTTCAAGTAATTTAACTTGAAAGAAATTTAAGCGATGTGTAAAATATAATCAAAAGTTACTTTTATTCCGCAAAATCCTGACTCAAACTGTAAAGATTTTTATTGTTTTTCTAGCGTAACATTAAAAAGTATCAGAAATATCTTTCAACAGGCATTCAAATAAAAAGAATAATTTTCTTCACGTGTTGAGCGAATTGTAAAGGAAGCAATACATTACCCGTAAAAGAATTGTGCGTTAATAAATTTGACTACATAACCCAATAAATCTTAAATATTGCATCTTTAATCATCTATGAATAACTAACATCGGCTTCTTTTTTATCTTGAAATTGAAATTATTATGGTACAGTACTAATAAATTTCAAATACCTGCTTTTTATATTAAATAATGTAAATTTACCGCGGATTTCGTCAAGTTAATTTTTTAATCATCGTTGCGGACAGATAAACTGTACCTTTAAAAATAAATTAGATATTTGAATTAAGCAAGTATTTTTCTTCAAAATTAACTTTAAATTTCCAAAATCGAATAATAAATGGAAAAGCTGTATGGTATTTTGTAAAGTAGGTATCCGTTGCGAACGGGCATTTACGCTTCGCGCCGGTAAATTATCGATCGATGTACCTTTATCGGGTGCACGACAAGATATTTAAGCATTTATATAGGATTAACTGGGAGTGTCCGATCCCTGTAATATAAATCCGTGCTATTACCTTAAAATTAAAAACAGTTTCCGGAGCATATCTTAAGTTCCATTTGGCCCACAATATTCAAACTTCTTAGGATGATTGTCCATATAAGGTAGAATACCCCTATTGATTTTGGGGTCACAAGGTCAACGATTAAGGTCATTATTAATAACTTAAGTATTAATCAACCTACATCTGTAAAATTTTATAGGATGAACAGCTCATTCCCATGTCTTACAAATGCTTCATCCTTACTAAAAAAACACTTCCGGGCATATAATGCTCCGCCTAGCGGTGCTCTTGCTAGCAATTAGTGAAGTTACAATTCTGAGACATAATGGGTCTTTAAAATAGCACGCCTCCAGAAAATAACATAAAAAAATCCGTCTAATATTTCTATATCTCTCTTCAAAACATTATACAGCCGAAAGAAATCGAAATGACACATTTATGTTTTATCATTTTTCACTTCGCTTTTCCGCCGACGGGTTTTACTTTCTTGTATTATACTACCGATTCGTTCATCCGGGTTTTTCTTCAAGTACCAAATGATGGTACAGGACAATATCGCGACCTGTGACCCGGAAAGCATGGAATCCGGAATCGGGGAATCGAATAAATTGCTTTATACAATTACTTTGTTTACTATATACCTTCACAAAGTATGCTATATGTAATCTATTGCACGTTTCGCATGCATAAATACGATCATACAGAACAGATTCGTAGTGTATACAAGTATGACTCTGATTGTCATTGTTTCTTCTGTAATCTAAAGATATGTCATTCTAAAAGCACATTTATCTATTACAACAGAATCCAAATAATTACCATAGTAGCATAGTTCTTTTTGGTATCATTTACTTATAATGTCTGTGTTTCTTTGTTTGGATACGTCCAGACATATAGCTAAATTAGATACTCATCAAATCCATTTACAACCTTTACAATTTCTAGTTCTTTAAATATTACGTTTTGCTATCATATACTTATCACATTAGTGCTTCTGTATTATTGACTAGACATATAGCTATGATATTTATTAAATCTCTTAACAACCCATACAATTACTTCACCACATTTTGAAGTTCTGCAAGTATGACTTTCTAGTTTTCTAGGCATCTGTAAAATAGAGCAAAAATAAATTATTTTTAAATAGTTTTAGCATTTTCCTTAAATCTGGAGTAGTTATATTTAGCAAAATGGCATCCTTTTTTCAAGATTTTTCGCATTAAACGTTTAATTATGTAAACACGTTTGTACATAAAAATGATAAATGTAAACACTACAGAGCTACTTGTTCTACTGAACATCAGCATTTCATTACATTTAAGACTTTTACGATTCTCCTCAATATTGTATGCGAGTTTGGTATATACTTCTAGCTTTGAAAGATGTTAAGATGTTGTTATAAAGAAATGCATTGGCCGATTTGGAGTTCTGGTATGTTTTTGGCATTAAATGTTTACTTATGTAAACAAATTTGTACATAAAAATGCTAAAAGTAAACACTACACAGCTACTTGCTCTACTGAACATCTGCATTTTGTTAGATTTAAGACTTTTTAACTAATCTCCTCAATATTGTATGCGAGTTTGGTATATACTTCTAGCTTTGAAAGATGTTAAGATGTTGCTATAAAGAAATTCATTGGCCGATTTTAAAGTTCTGGTATGTTTCCCTTTTGAAACTGTCCTGTTAGAATATACAATGCAAACTATTGAAAAATCAGTTTATCAATAACAATACATTTTATATACTTATAATATGCTTCATAAGCAAACTTTTTGTTGATTTTATAAAGAAGTTAAATTCTACTTTAATTTGAAAGTAAAATATAATATTAAAAAAAATAATTATCGTAACAAAATCCTATGAAAGGTCACAATAAAAATGTGCATGGGACCCGAGTTATGGTCATTGCTCACTTTGACATGATCAAGAACAACCATTTATTATATTCAGACATTCATGTTTCAGGTTTCTGGATTCAATGAAATGCTGTTAAAAATGCTATATCTTTTGTTTTGTATTAACTTATAGTGTATTTAAGTTCGTACAAATAATACTTTTTGATAACATGAAAATGACAGAAGCATTATCTAATTAATAAATTAAAATATATTCATTTATTCTTTTATCAATCTCGTTTCAACAAAAATGAATATTTTCTAACTTAATGAGAACATTAGCATTAAATATCCATTAATATTTATCAATTTTATCATTTTAATCAATTTTAGTTACTATATAAATTTCAATGACATTAATAATATATTGCTCTTTTCACAACTCGTCTCTTTCAAATCGCACTACGTTACTGTATTGCGACAAAATGATACTTTATTAAACCGTTAAATGGTTCCATTTTGCACGAAAGTAGGATTTTACCAATTAAATTCTCGTTCCAATATGTAAACCATAATAACTTATAATAGTCCAATATGTTTTATTTTTATTGTTATCTATTCCTTTGTAAGTTTACAATGGAATTAGAAAATATCAATACCTCACAAAACGTACAATTTTGAATATAGATGATTCTAAAATTGCCGATCAATATTTGGAAAAGGACATAGGGAATTTCCGATTTAATTAAAGAGTAATTTTAGTTTAGTAACTTAATGAAATATAGTTACTAACACTCTAAGAAATAAGATATAAGAATTAGAAATAAGAATAAGAAAAAGTAAGAAAGAAAAAGCATACGTTAGCGCAACAAGACTAGAGGGTGGACTTATTATATTAAATGTACAGTTTAATGTGGAATATTTTAACTGTGAAGTAAGATTCATTACTCATTTTGTGAAACTTATTATATTAAATGTACAATTCAATGTGGAATATTTTTACTGTGAAGTAAGATTCTTATATTATATTTAATATTTTAATAGTTTTTCAAATGGATTTTAAAGTTTAAAAGGCAAATTAACTCCGCGGTACGTGAAAAAGAGTTTTTATTATTAATTGTCATCTACTTCGTGATGTTATTATATTATATTCTTTTTGTAGCTTTAATTAATGTTTGAAACTTTCGTTTTTTATTCCATGTAAATTTGTTAACATTTCAAGAAGCGTTATATGGAAATGTGGAAGTAGCCTCTCAATGAAATTAACATTCAATGTACAAAAATTGTAAAATGTTAAGAATTTGGTTTTAACTTTGTTCACATTAATTTGCTGTATTTTTTACTGTGTTTTGAACTGTGTTTTCAACCAATAAACAAAATACGCTTGGAATAATTTTCAAAATAATGGAAATATGACCATAACTTTTTGTGTTTCTTATTGTTGTTATGTATCTTTCGTGAAATTTTGAAATAGTATGTAACAATTTCATTAATTGTACCTTTCTTACTTGTAGTCAAACAATTAAAGGTAGCGTGTACTTATGTGAGGAATTTTCAAATGTCGAATGCAACCAATTGTCAAATAGTAACAAAAAACTGTAATGAAAAAAGATAGAGCCATGGAATCGTTAACAAAATGAAAAAGTAGCCATTATTGTGGATAATGTAACGGTTCTTCAGTGTTCAGTGTTTCGTTAAAAAGTAACATGTAACATGAGGGCTTATTTTGCCTTAAAGGAGGCCAAAAATATGTACAAACAAACCAACCAATTATACCATAATTGGAAAGTAGAAGTATTACTTCGATGTTTAATATAACCTTATTTATTCAAAGTTCCAGTTAGTACGTCGGTCAACAAAGTTCTGTTATTTCCTATTCTAATAGATGTATTCAAATCTGAAATTACGTTTAATGGTCCATTTTACTGTTTACTTTCAACCGTTAATAAAAGTTAATCATGTTTTGTTACAAAAATTGTTATTTTCATATCTAATTTTAATCCCTAAAAGTTTTAAAGGTTATCTTTAGTAAATACTACAACATATATATATATACGATAAATAAAGCACAAATATAATATTCCTTTAACTGTAAATAACTGTGAAAATTTATATATGGGTCTAGTTCAGTTTGAATGTATAAAACATTATCTTAACAAATTCCTGGTCAGCTAATGCCCTTTACCAAAGAAAAAGTATTCAAAATATATGTCAAACAGTTTGTTGGTAATTAAAATTAACATTTCCTACCATATTTATACCCTCGATACTGGATAACTACTATTACGAATTTATTTGTATAAAACTCGATTAAGTTTGACTTTTGTTGAGCAAACATTGTAAAGCAAGTCGGGTTTTTTTTAGAAAAAAAAGAAAATAATAAGAACGTTTGTCGGATAGACTAAATCTTTTTTGCAAATTAGTTCAATACTGTCAACATGGTCAAAGTATATTTTCATTTTTTAATTTTGTATTCACAAGTAATTTGGTTCTTTTGATTTCCATTACCATTACCAAAATTATGGTAGGTTTTGCTAATCCAAGTAAGATATAATTTTTTTTAATAACTTACCTCGATCTAAAGAACGCCTTTGGGTTCGCTAAAAACAATGTATGCTTATATTTGTTTAAAATGACAATGCCACCATTAGTGATTACCGATGATTAAATTTTTGCTGGTGTTTGACGTTGCCACCTTCAACAGTATAAACATATTTAAACTATAAGTGTGATACTGCTGATGTATTTTTAATTGATTACCGATTCGATTCCAGTTGTCAACTATTTCATAAAACTCTGTAGCCAATTATGAAATTACGATAATTTGGTTAAGAATTAATGAAGTGTATATTGCAAATTGTTTGTGGTAATGAATTATCATTTAGTGATGGCATGACCGAGCGGTTACAGCGCCTTTCTTAGTTATTTAAGAGTGCTGGCTGCAAGGGTTCAACCTCGATTACTTGCAAGGAACTTTAGCAAGACACTTTATATTATTGTTAAGCACCGGTCTGGTTTGTTCCAGAAACGGATTCGAGAATGTCTATAAGCTAAAAGATTCACATCCATTCGGACTTAGATCATTTATAATAATATTTATAGTATGTACAAATCAAATGAAAATAACTTTTCTTTTTTTTAAATTATATATATTGTTAACACTGTGAAGTTTCATTAATCAATACAATCTATGGTTTGAAAAAATAACGTTAGAAAAACAATCATTGCATATAAATTTAATACAAATTTTGATAGATTTTTAAAAAAAACTAGTCTGTAATAATGTATAAATGCTTTTGTATTTAGTTATTAAAAAGAGGGTGTAAAATCAAGCATGGTAACTCAAATGTGTCTCATCATGAAGTGTTTAGTAGTTCAAAACGATAATAACTTTGTAAACTTATACAAATAAATTAAATATGTTTTGTTCTTTTCTTCTTGTATAACTATCTATCTTATCTTATGTTAAAGATAAGTATAGTATGAAACTTTGTCAAATATTCAATTTATACAAAATAATGTCTTTATATAAAATTGAAGCTATAAACTGATAGGCACCCACTCGAATCAATGAATACACCAACCTGTACTGAGCAATGAGTTACAGGGAAAAAGCGACTTCCACTGACAGGATTTGAACATACATATGTGACACAGCCAGCGATCCATACATTTCTAGTCTATGGCGTAAACCACTCATGTGTCATAGATTTATTTATGGCTATTGAGCGAACAGTAATCACAAAACAGTAGGTCAGACGTTTTGTCCCATGTCGATATTATAGATGTTAGAGTAATACGACAGAAAGAAAATATCCATCAAAAAGGACTAACATTGCATTGACGTCATTCACACATCTTGGCGGATATTCAAATATCACATCGTCTGGTCTCTGGTGTTTGATGAGAATTTGTATTCCGTAATCATTTCAATCATCTGTGGTGTAGAGTGTGCTTTACCGGAGATACTCATTACATATTGGAATAGTTTAGAGTTGGAGTAAACATTTGTAGCTTGATACTACACCATTATCATATTCATTTTGTTTAGATTTTGTTATAAACAGGAAAAAAGCGGAACTCCTAAAGAACACCCATAACGTCAACATTAAAATTGTTGCAGGGCTTGTTTGAGCGTGGTCATGGACAAAAATGGTAATGTAAGTTCCGTCCACGCCTCCTAGTACTACCTTAAGTTCAATTCTGCAATACATTTAAACATTAAATAGTGCTTTTTGTTACCACTGCATATTTAGATTTTATATCATTGAAGTATAGAATCCAGATTGAATACGAAACTCATGTACCGTTCTTTATAAGATACGCGTGTAATATCTAAGTTATTTCGTAATCATAAAATGTGTCAAAATAGAGAAAATAAGAACTTCTCAAGAAGGCCAAGAACGACACATGTTACAGGCTCGATTTGTTTGAGCCTGTTCAAAAGTATAGCTTATTGAATTTGATAGCAAACACCATACTCAACAAACGATGAAGTCTACTTTTGGTTCAAATTTAATTCTTTTAGAAAAAGTAAAACCAATGAAATACCCATTTATTCTATTATCTGACGAAATGAAATGCATGGAACATTGTTGGACAAAAATGCAAAGAAAATAGAACGTCAATTGTAAAGCAAGTTATTTTATCCAAACGGTTAATTATTATGATATTGACAAATTTGAATAGTCTTATAAGAACAAATAAGGGAAGAAAATAAAATATCTGCTACAATATCAGAATAGAAATGACGTCAGTGACTCATTGTAGCTAGTATACAAATATAATTTTGTCTTGTCTCTTGATTGTGATTAAATTTCCTTGTTGGTTTTATCTTTCTTTTTATGGGGCAAAGGAAAATAAATTTAGGCATTTTTGTCATGTTTATTAGAAATGTAAATGAATTGTCGATTTCTGAAACTTTGATCTATTAAATAATAATAAGTACGAGGTTTTTTTTAAAAAAAAGTAATAGGACTGCAGCTCTACTGTTCGCATTTTTTAATTATCGTACACAATTTAACGTTTGTATGAATTAGTTTTTTTTTCAGTTAATTTCTTAGCTATATACAAACGTTTTCATCAACCTTTATTCATTAACTTACAAACTTACCTCAGTATCAGGTTGCTATTGGACAAATAATACTTTTTCATGCCAGCTGATTGGATGAACCCTAAATAACTTGATAATACAATATGATGATGCCAGCATATGTAACACATTAAAATATATTACAAATGCCTAATGCTGAATCTTGAATTTCATGTAGGATATAATTTATGGACAACGTTTGCGCTCGAACTTCTTGCAAAATGATTTGCTGCTATGTAATTCATTTATCGTCCTACATGCAGAATTTGTTTATTTCTTCGAATTCTTGAATTATGGAACAATGCAGTGTTTGAACGTTAGCAATTCGTGTAAACCAATTGTCTTCCCTAATGCCTCATCAGCATTTAAGTTGTTTATTTTGATTCACTTTTTTGTTGAAAAGGTTTTTATAATGTGCATCGAATGTTTGTTTAATAATACAATTTGATTTTTTTAAATGTTTTATTCTGATAATGTTTTAATGCTTTTATTTCCCATGTTATACTGCAAACATTTGTATTGGTCCAGATAATTTTGTCATATCAAATAATACATCCTATAGTATTATGTTGATAGATGCATATTATCTGCACCGCACATGATATATTTCTGAACGAGACTTTGACGAAACATTGATAAGACATGTAATTCACTTAATATTTTAAGTAGAAGTGTTATATTGATCGGAATATAAAGACAATTGATTTCAGTAAAACGAGACTCATTGCCGTTTCGTAAGCATTCAATATAAATATCAGAGACGAAAACAATCCGATGCGATTTGTAAATGAGTTTGTCTGGACGCCAAGAGTATTGTATTGTTGCATTACAAATGTTTTTATGAGAGCAGGACTGCCTAATTTATTTGGATCATACAATTTGAAGTTTGCATTTGTAAAATGCTCCAATGATCAGTAATTTTTATCAGATATAAATGTTATTTTAAATCAGTTATGAAATCAGACATAATCAATCATACTGCTGTCGTCCTTTACAAAGTTAAATTGAACAGGTTCAATTCTGCAAAGAATCTGGCCGCCAAACATTGTTTTCCTAATGGATATCGACATTTTGTCCGTTATATAACAGTTATTTGTCAGAAATTCATCAGTCCAAGGTTGGCATAACATTAACACCATTTTAAAGTTATGGAGCACGAAATTTACATTTTATGTTGTAAAATTGATTTGATATCATGCCAACGTAAAGATATATCTCTAAGAATAATATTTTACAAAACAATTCAACAAAAAATGAAATAACATTTAGGTGTAAAATTTCAATTCCTAAATTTTGTCAAGGCATAGCACAATACTTCTTATGATGGTAAATAATTTGCATTAATACGGACAAATTTGTTTTAAATTTCATTTAGATGCTGAGAAAAAAATTTAAATGCAAAAAAGACATTTTTTGATTGAGTTTGTTCATAGATGTAAATGGTTAGTGCAATCTACACGCCTCCTAGCACCGACTTAAGCAAAATCATTTAAATATGAAGTGATAACAATGTGGATTAAGAAAGGCTTATACTTCTGATCATAATAATTGACTTCTATGCTATTAACGCGAATAAGAGATCAGAAATCGCTTCCGCAACAAAACTTCCGCAAAAGCAATCATTTTAATTCATCATTGTTTGACTGAAAGAATCTCATGGAAGAGTGATTTTGCAAAGCAAAAGAAATACCAATTAAAGTTAAGGAAAAGTTTTGTCGATCAATGTACTTGTTATATGTATAGTTGACAAATTTACCTACACCTTTCTTGCTCTTTACATTGTTTCTTGAACCTTAGTTGTAAAGATTTGTCTCAAAAAGGTCAATACAGTGAACATGTCTTAAGAAAGGACCACATACACTTATCAAATTGAAGCTGGAATAGGTCTGTGACAAGCACATTTTAGATTACTTCTGTATAGTCAATGGATGTAATTAATAGAAGAATATAAATTTTTTTTTATTCATTACAATTTGTCAAAAAGATTCACTCGGATATTTTTAAACAAGGCTTTTGCGTATAAAAATATTACTGTCCAAAAAGGTGTTCTATCAAAAATAAATTTGAACATAAATGGTTTTAATCTTTCAGTTCACATTGTTTCTCGTATGCAATTAATTTTTGCCTTAAATTGAAAAATGAAAATTGAAATCATTTAAAAATATGTTTATGGATGCCAAATGAATTTCTGTAATATATTCTTTGAAAATCTAACGGACACTTCTACCCACATCATAAGCTTGCAGTTAGGTGTCTGTTTTTTTTACTTTTAATTTAAATTATATATTATTTAAACTTTTTGAAATGATCGAGCACTTCAGCAGAATTGAATCATTCATGCAAGTGTGTTGTTTAGACATATTGGCTTCTTTACTTTCTATCAACATTTAAAGCAGCACGCCTCTACATTTATGCTTATTTTCAGGAAAAGTTGAAAATGTATCTTATAGTAAAATATTATTCAGTGAACAAAACAAAGGTAATTTACAAGTTGCAAACATCACTTGCAATCCACGTAAATTACCAAGATGAAGTCAAAATATTCAATAATAATCCCTTACTACAGTGGAAATATTGTTAAAATTAAGAACATGCAAATTATTACTTGAATATTCAATCCTTTTAGCTTTCTTAAATTCTTAGTATGATTTTCTTGAAATTTATTCTTATCTAGAGACATGCAGTTTTTACATTTACTTGTTATGAATACACTGAGTCATGTCATTTGAAACCAGCATACAGTCTAGCTGACGTAATCAATTTGAACAATTAATTAACAAACAAAAATAATAATATCAATATAAGTGCTCTTATTCTACAAAATACGCTTCATCATACATGTTCGAGCAAACATACCCATTTGGAGTCATGAAAACCAGATAGCAAATATTGCAGTTGTTTTTTTTGTTGTTTTTTTTTTTAGTCTGTTCGCAAACATTTATATTAATCTAAACAGTTTTTGCACAAGGGCTATAGAAAAATGACTAAATCTTCAGAGATATATAAGACGCGCCATGACAAAACCAACATGATTGGTTTGCGACCAGCATGGATCCAGACAAGCCTGCACATCCGCGCAGTCTGATCAGGATCCATGCTGTTCGCTATCAGTTTCTTTACTTGTTATAGGGTTTGTAAGCGAACAGCATGGATCCTGATCAGACTGCGCGGATGCGCAGGCTGGTCTGGATCCATGCTGGTCGCAAACCCATTATGTTGGTTTTGTCGTGACGCAGCTCATATATGTCAACAATTGTAAAGTTAGGCGTGGTATGGCCAGTTATGTATAAATATGCCGTTAAACACAAACAATCTAAAAATTAGAGATACATACGCAAGCCAAATAATGCCATAAGGGGCGTGAGGGATGTTGCCATTTTTCATTAGCCGTCTGTGAAGACTCAATTAAACTGATTCTGCAATGTTTATGTAATATTTTTGTGATTACCAAAGATTTCACACCTTCACCAGATTTTTTAAACTCTAATATGCCTTAACAAAAAAGAAACAAGTACTTTTTGAACAAATATTGGGTACATAATTATATTATCTGTGACAAAAGTTATTTTGTTTGCAGAAAAATGGCATAATCTGATTGGTATTGGATTTTTTTTAAAGATATAATTTCTCCTTGTCGTCGGAACTGACAAGAAATTTATATATTTATAGACTTGACTCCTTCCGATAATATGAACTTGTTTGTGCTTTCCAGAGACAGTGAATATTTACCCTTATATTATCAAATGTATTGTTATACGCGCGGTATTTAAGTTACTTTAATTTGCTCTCTTTCTCAGTGTGTGATTCAAATATTTCTACCGGAATTATGTTTAATAACCATTTAGAAATGTTGCCAGCTTTTTAAAGTTTGTCGTCTGTCTGTATTATGCACGCTTTGCAATCTTTGATTTACTTTCCAAATTCTATTTTATTTAGATTCATTTTTCGTTGACTCGTTTATGACACACGTATTCCTTTACGCGGGGGTCATATGCCGCATTTCATTGAATGGCAAACATGTTTCATATTAAATCCATAAACACATCTGCAGGTGTTTCTCTCAATTTATAATTTCACAGTTTTTAAAATTAATATTTTCACAGTTTTTAAGATTAAATATTGTGTTCTGCTTAAGCCAGTGCTCCAGGCGTGGATGGTGGCTTGTATTTTTTCTCTACCATCGTCCATGAATAGGGTTTATATAAAACTAAACCTACCATTTTGACAGCGTTATATTTATTTTTTCCATATATCAAACCTCTAGAAACACTGACATTTCATTCCGTAAATAACTTTAACATATACATTGCATAAATAACAGTTATTTAAGGAAATATGATCAACATTTGCTAAACACGAAAAACATAGTTACAAAAAAGTGAAGTGTACGACAACGTAGGTTTAAATGACTATTACATGTATATGCTATTGTCTTATAAAGCGTAAAATATCTTTAAATAGTGACATTTATAACAAATGTAATGAAGAGGCTGGAAGTACCGCGGCAGTGCTAAGGATAACCTAAGCGAGAATGTCAGACTCGGTCCTATGCCCCAGATGGCACAAGTTTAAGCAGTATTTAAACTTTTAACACTACACGATTTAAAAATCTGTCAAGTTAACGAATAAAGTAAGTAAATATAATAAAAAACCTAACTTAAGACACTAATAACAATTTTTAAAAATCCATATACAAGTTAATTTAAGCAATCAATATTGGTGGACTTTGCGTGTTTAAACTTTTAGACTAAAAAAGAACAAAATTCGTAATTTTCTCTCATGGAGCAGTCTGCTTGATGTGACAGTACATTGTTATTTTCTGTCCCAGAATTACGTGTATATGACGTCAATGCCTTCCTCTCATTATTCATTTTGGAGGCCGTAATTCCTTTGAAGTCTCTGTGCAATATTTAGACTATTATTGGATGTATGATTCCTTAAAAATTGACTAGAGAAAACAATCATAATGTTCAATCTACGTGACGATGTATAATCTGTTAGATTTGTATTGATGAATTCATCAAAGAAATCAATACAGGAGAATTAAAAAGAAAAATGTAATAATTAATATGATATTCATTATCTTAATGAAATTCTAAAACAATTAAAAAGGGGTTTTATCGTGAATTGACGTATGAAGAAGCACGAGGAAGCAGGGTGAGAATTAAAATAAAGTACGGGGGCTACTGTGGATATGTATGCACGAAAAAAGATGCATTAGCACCTTATTCTTGCATAAAAGTATTAACGAAACCGGTTTTGTCATGATTTTAACGTCCGAGTGTTATGTCAATTAACAATTATGTTTTGATTGTAGCAATTGCGCATCGAGTCACGCATATTAAAAAACGTGTTAACCGGTACGTGATCGCTTCAATTTATCCATTATTGTAAGTTTTATCTTTCTTGTGTGTACACCTACATGCATAGTTTTTATGCCAGAATATCAATTGTAACACTATATGCACATGCCTTGTCCTTGCATATCAGACATAACCTTTTGATTTAGATTGATTGCAACATTTAATGATGTGCAAAATGGCGTGTGATCGTTTGATTTGAACCATTATGCATATGTGTACACGTACATGCACAGTTTTTATTCAAAACTATCCATTTCAACATTATGCACAGACCATTTACTGCAAAACAGATACATAACGGTTACCGCTTTTTATGCCGTGCATTTCTTGCATGTCAGAAGTGACCGTCTAAATATGATTCATTATAACATAAAATCAATTCCAATTTAAAAGATAACACAGATAGTCTATACTTTCTGGCGCCATGTGACATTTAATGTTTGATATCTCAGTATATAAATTTTTAACATTTTATATCAGTCTCGTGGAGACAAAACCAGTGGTTTTAAATCAATGAAGATACAACTTAAATTCAATTTTGTTCTATCAAGATTCTATTTTCTATCAGTTCATATTACAAACCGTTAAAATTATGGGATGCTTTTTTTTCAATTCTAATAATTACTTAGCAAATATGATTAAGTTAATGTTTACTTTCTTTCCGTTCAACCTCAAGACGTTTTTAACTTTTGGATACTGGAATATTTTCTGTATTCCAATTACGTAATGAATATATTTATCGCATACAGTCTAGTCTTTAGATTTATTGAACTCGTTGCATAATATATTATCCTGCTCGCCAGAGGCTGGCATAATATAATTTTATCCAACTCGTTCAATAAATTCAAATCATTCAGTAACCTCTATATAGTGTGCGCTTATAAAGTGGAGGTAAACTAGAAACAAAGAAATTATTTCCTGACATGCTATAACCAAAGGGCAATCTTGAGACAGTCTATGAATTACATAACAAAGCATATCATGTGAACAGTTCGCTGGCCTCTATTTGAATATCATTATTCAAGACTTAAGATTACATTCTTGTTAAGTAATGGCCTTTATGGTCAGCTACAGAACAAATATTTCCTGCAACACGTGATGATCGTTTTCTAGATAAAACTCGAAAAATAGTGAGATATTACTATATGAATGCCGAAAATTTATAGTCTGATAGTTGAATTACCCTATACGCCCTCAAAAAAATTCTAACAATTGATATACGTCGTAAATCGCATTTTGTATTGCATTTTCAATTAATTTTACATTATCATAAGACGTCTTATATATTTGACCCTAAAATATATAGACATAATATATTTACTAGAATTAGCATAATTAATAAGAAATTCAGATAGTTCTGTTCTATAAATGCTACAGATGTATATAAAACAAAGGTTTCAGACTTTGTTGAACATTTTAAATGATTACTATTTCAGGTTTATCAGCATTTCTTTATGCTAAAAATATTTTCTCTGCTTAAATTATGTATAAAAGGATTTAGGCCTATTAATTTGACAATTTTTACATAAAGCATTGCTTACATTTTAGTCAATAACTACATTTTGATCGAAAGTTTAAAATATTCATATAGTTTGTTTGTTGTTTGTTTTTGTTTTTCTGCAATTTATAACTGTCTGATTGCTTTAAGAATTTGATATCAAGGGATAATGATCAATTCAATTGCCTAAATCTGGCCCTGCGTTGTGTTGACTGAGTGTCGCCCTTCCTTTTTGATTTTACCTTTCATATTAGAAAAAATACTAATACATATGAAGTTCTAAACCAATTGCTAAAATAAAATTGAGGTATGATGACATATTCGCTGATATCTAGTGCCTGATATAAATTTGAAGCAGGAATCAACATATCTCTTAAAAACCCAGATTCCAGAGAGATTTGTAGGATAAAATAAGAGTTAATGAGATAAAATAAGAGTTAATGAGACCTCAAAGGCTATTAATAGATACACCAATACGCTCGAAATATCCTTGAAATAACAAACCATAATTATCATATTTACGTTAACGCACCAAGTAACAAATGTTAATGCTTGAACAAAGAATGTGGTTTAATTGAGAAGTCATAAGAGAAGAAAATGGCAAATCAAAAGAACATAAGGCCAAATGACAAAGTTTAATGGTCCATCGAAAACATCAAAAGGCATTATTGGATTAGAAATTTAATGAAAATGATAGCGAGAAATAAGTAGCATGTATATTAGGTGATTTATTTTTAAATGAAAGGCATTGTTAACAAGCACAGAAGTATGAGACATAATAAGACACATATTCGCGGAAATTCTATAAATCATCGTAAAATTCTGCTTAGATATAAGGAAAAATTCAACCAAAACCTACGACATAGTACGAGCGTATAAGGCGAAGAGAGAGGAGTATACTTGCTTATAGACGTTTTAAAATTGGTTAACGAACGTGACAAGATTTTTAAACATTTAAAATGTATTTGTATTTGCTATTTTGACTTTTATTTAATGTTGATTGTGTCGTTTAAATGTCTTTGACATGAACCATTTCGTTTTCTTTAAATCTCAGTTTTGTGTTCAAACACACGCATTTACAAATTACCGTAGCATTTGTTGTGTATTTCAAAATAACACTTGCCTTTGTAATGCTTTTACAAAATAATGTTTGCCTTTGTAATGCTATATAAAAATAACTGTAGCCTTTGTAATTGTATTTCAAAATAATCGTTGTCTTTGTAATCCTTTTTTGAAAAATAACGTAGCCTTCTAATTCTATTTTCAAAATAACCGTAGCCTTTGTAATGCTATTTTAAATTAATCGTAACATGTTTTTGTGTTGAATTATTTGAATTAGTTATTTTATATTGTCTTGTTTTTGAAAACAGTGTGTGTGTTATATAACTCTCTGATGAATTCTATCAAATGAATAATGCTTTGTTTGAATACAAAGTAAAAAGTAATTTGAAAGCCTAAGTTATTATAGTAGTGTTATTTTAACTGATTCACAGACACTACAGTCATAAACAAACATTCACTTCATTGATTTGATAACATTATTATTTTTTTATATTTTAATCCTTACAATTGGAACATTGTATTTGTAATTAATTGATATGATGGATATTTATTCTCATTTCATAATTGAACCCAGATGTCCAGGGAAAATGTAAAATTTATTAAAACATGTGAGTTTAATGAAAAGGTCCTGATTATACGACAATTCAAAGCTTGTATTTTTGTTAAAACAATTTGTAATAAAAAATGATAAAAATGTCATTATAATCATTACTGACCCGTGTTGCTAACTATTGATTTGTAGCTCTTAAAGATAAATATTAACAATCTTTGCATGTTGGAGTGATCGTCATCGCTAAAATGTCGTCTCTTAATTATTTAATTTTATCTACTCAACTCTTAGGAGTGAAACTGTCAAACATCTTGACAAGGGGCTAGTCTATTGGGTATTTGATTTTGTGCCAAGTTGCTTACAAAGGCGCTTAAGCTCGGGGTTCAGAAGACGTAAGGATGAATAATAAATTTAAAGCTAATTTTGTCAAGATTATTTGTCCTGAATAATACAAACATTTTTTATACTGAATATGTGACAATTGCATTGTGTTTTATGTACTTGCCCATTTTGCTACATAATGACCGACAGCTTGTGTTATAAATATAACAATAATGCGTTGTATCGCATAACCAGTCCCGGTTATATGGTATTGAATTGCCATGCGTATGGTATGTTGACGTTACAGAAGTTAAAGAACACTATAAGAGCATCAATGGAAAAACATATTTTCTGTAAACAGTACATATTCTATGTATATGTTAAATAAAATATTATCTTCGTGTAGGTACATAACTACATTTATTTAACTCGTTAAATAAAATATTATAATTTTATTTAACTTGTTCAACAATTTCGTTTATTATCTTCTATAGAGTGAATTAAACACAAATTTGTGGGCAAACATTAAGAATTAAGGAAAGTTTACGATTCAACCGGCCAATGAAATTGATTTTATTTCTACCCATATTTATTCAGATAATTGTTGTTTATTCAAAACATTTGAGCATATCGGATATTAAATAGTTTTATCCTAATGGACATTGACCGACTGCTAATAAATTCAACATAAGCTGTTATATTTGTGACTTGTTGATGAACTATATGCAAATTGCTATGTCATTCTACAGCATGTCTGAAAGCATATCAATTTATTTGTACGAGCCTTTATGTCGTCATTTTTTGACTTGATCAACTAAAATTTATAAGGTTTTTGTTCTTTTCTGTAAATTCTCATATCCAGATCTATAAAAAAGAGCGAAAAGTTGTGACTGTAAACTTTCAAATGAATGTTTATAAATACAGGTTTTTATTTCATTTTCAATTGGTGCTTTGAACGTCACATTACTTTAGATAGGAATGGTGAATTCTTCTATATTCTATGGGGTCGATGCAGAGTTTCTTTTCGATTGAACAAATGCAATAAAGGCTCCGTAAAGTTATAATTATTTCAGATAAGTTCATAATTATAATGCAATAGCTTTTTTCTGCGATATTTGCAAAGTTCTTTCATGGTTGTTTTATTGAAGAACCTAGTTTTAGAATATACGAGAAATAAGATCTATCAAATTTAACTTTATATTTTTCGCTATCGTAAAAGGAGCCTGCCTTATTTGATAATTCATTGGTATTTGATATTTTCTGCAACGACTTGCAATGACGTAAATAATGTAAAAATATGTTTCCTCGTTATTCGTTTAGAAACTTTCGAAATAGAACTTTGAATCCTTACTGTAAATTAAAGGTTTGTTTCAAAAGCGATTTCTATAAATTATAGCTGTGTTCTTGCAAAACAAATTTAATAAATACGTCGCTGTATTTGAAAACAAATTTTGGTTAAAAAAATGAAATTCATACATATTTTTCAAATTTGGCCCAGAGTCATAAAAGTTTATAGAAATGTTCGTCAGCAAGTGTAGCTATGTCCCAGCGGGTTTGCTTGTGTATTTATTCCGTATTTATAGAGTTTTTGTCCTTGACTTATAAGGTTTGCATTGTTCAACTTGTATTGCGTGTATCGCAAAAGATATCTGACCTAGATTCAGTAGACTGACAAAACAGTGAATTGTGGGGGCACCTGAGGCCTATGAACACATTTCTCGTTTGAACTAAATAATCTGACACTATTCTTATTCAAAGTGAGGATTATTCTGTAAAAAAAATGTTCGCGATCTTTAGCACAAATAGTCATTAAGGATTGAAAAAAATCACAATATGCTTTGTAGCTCTTGATATTTTAAGGGTTTTTGTATGCAAGAATATTTAGTAAAGTGGTAATTTTGTTTGTTTTATGGTGACGTTTCCTATGATGTATAATTTCTTAGAAGGAAAAAAAGCCTAAATTCGTATCTTAATAACCATTTCATTAAATTAAATCTCAGGTTTAAATTTCCCATGGTAATATGTATTGCATTAATTATAAGTGAGTTGATAATTTTAAGATATAAAAATCTTGCATTTGATGTCAATTCAACTACATCGTTTGAGATTTGGCGGGAAAATGATTACTGATTCTTGACATAATATGATTAAGTAAAGTTTACATGGATTTCCTGATAAAACAATTTTAAGAAATGTAGAGTGATAAAAATGAAACATTTATTGTGTATAGGCCGAGCGCTTTATATATATTTATTATAAAAAAATAATTGTGTTTAGTTTAAGGTTCTATTAGTTAGTGTCTGAAGTAAATTGTTTGATTAAGAAAAACATTGTAAAAGAATCAACATATTAACACATTTGCTAATGTTTCTAAATTCAAAATGTCTTTATTTTACGTTTAAATGTTGCATTATGCTAAAGCCAGTGCAAGGGGGCGTAGACGTAGCTCGCAATGTCCATTATCATCTTTGAACAGACTCATTCCAACCAAGTCTGCAACATTTTTTAACTTTGCCGTTTTTCTGTTTTTTCGTGTTTGAACTGAAACTTAAGATGTCATTCATCAATTATTGTTGCTTGAAAAGTCAAAAACAAAAAGATCAAAGAAAAACGATAATGGACAACCATTGAAAAGACATGGAACACATCTATAATCCATTGACAGAATCAAACGAGATACATGGTAATCATATAAGAATAACAATGAGACGCAAAAAAACGCGTTTGATGTGACTTACTAGTACATGTATATAATCATTAGTAGAATTTAGTAAGAAAAGGAGAATTAGAAATATTTAACATAATATTATCAAGATACATATTGGTATAGATATTTGATTTGTTGATCAGTATTCATATTTTCATTTTTACTTATTTTGAAATAGCGGATGTGGTATCAACAGTCATTTTATTATTATATATACAGTAGTTGGTGTACGATTAATTTTAGCCCTATTCATTTCAAAGAAATCATTATATTACTCGCTCAGTGTCACACCGTTTATAGCTGCAACCGAATATGGTAAATATATAGAAAGCTATAAAAGCTCCCTGGGCAAAGCACAATTGACAAAGCTCTAAGAAGAGAGATATAGAACAGCTATAAAAAGCGTTACAAAGCATGCATAATTCTTTGATTCTTTCATCTATTTTGTTTATTGTTTATTGCCAATAAAAATGTTATTTTACCCCATTTAACTCTATTGCAATGATTTAATGCGCAATTTCGTTTTCATAGTCATTTAGATGATTATGATAATGTTCAAATCAAGAAAAGTTATTAGTGTTTTAAATAAATTTAATAGACCTAATGGTTACCAACAAGCAGGAAATTAGTTTCCTATGATATATGATATATGAAAAGAGAATTTTTTCAATCAGTTTCAAATTAGCTGCATGTTCAATTTAACATCAACTATTTGAAATTGATATATCATAATAAATTGTATCCTTTTTGATGTAATAGTGAAATAATGTATCCATCAAATTTTTAGATGTGTGTGATGTACAATATACATGTATATATGATTATAATTCAATGCAATATCGGCATGTAAAAGTTGTGAACCTACTTTTTAGTCCAACGAGAAAGCCTAAATTTAAAAAAACGTTTGACAGTATTTCCCGCCAAAATTGTCCATAGAAGCGTTTATTTAACCATAAATTGAAACGTAATGCCTATTTGGATGAACATAACCCGTGCCTTACGAAAAGTAGGTAAACGACCAAGTAAGTAGGCACTTATAAGACAAAATAATCATCTTATCTAGCTACAGTCGCCCCTACGTTGCTCATTTTTAGCTGTTTAAATGGTTTAAATTGTTAAGTTTTTCTCTAATAAGCGTCTGAATATTACATTTAATACATTAAGGTATAAGTACAACTTGGCAAAATGAGTAAAATCTACTGAGATCATATAAACTGTTTATTGAAGTTTCTGATGATAGTAAAAATATAACAATTAATATTACATAATATTACAAACATTTTTAATAAGAAATCGGCAATTATACACGTATGAGTAAATCCAAACTATAAGAGAATCTTTAAGATAACAGAAACTTATTTTTGATGACATGTATTAGTTGCGTATAGTAAGAAAGAAATTAAACTCAAAGTTAAATTGATTTGCATTTTGTACGACTGACTCTACGTTACACATCAAACATTGTCGTAATGAATAATAAAATTAATGACTCACCATTTAAAAATATTTTGACATCAAAGCAACAAGCTATTTAAGGAGATAAACGTTATGTAACATACATGTGTCTGTTTTCAAAAATATGCGAACATTTCCATTTCTATTGAGTAATTTAACAGTTATAATAGGAATCAAACTGCATTAGGTCCACATAGTTTTGTTTTAATGGTCTCCCTTTTGTAAATCAAAAGATTAAAATGCATTATAAAGCACTTTGTTATACATAAAAAAGTTATAGCATTTTCATTTCAAATTTAAAATGAATAAAACTTATTGACGGTTAAAGCAGATGTTGCAAGGGTTTTGTTGCTGCCTCTATAATATTGATACAAATACTTTGTATCATATGATACAGCTTTGCCATATTATATTTATGTCTACAATTGTGAAGAATTAGCAGTCTTTTAAAGCTTTTTCAGAAAAGGTATTGTACCGAACAATGTAATTTAAAAATGAAAACATCACCAATACTTTCGGAGAAAAAATACAATACAACTCGAAACCATTAGTTTTTATGTTTTATACACTTACTTCAAGAACAATATGAAATCGATATGTAATTGTTTGACTTGGAAAAAAGCAAGGCTTAATAGAGTACAATATGTATTTGAAATGGAAGTTTTGGATTCGAAAATGAAATAATTAAGTCTATAGTCAAAATAAACATTTGATACTTATTTATTTGACTCGTAAAATGACAACGAAGCTAAATTGATAAGATTGGATCTCTATTGGGACATCATGCGGTTCATATGCTGGAAATTCTTTGATATTCTTTTATAATACGCGAAATTAATGTTTATTACGAGTTGTTCTAAGTATATAATCATTAATTCACTAACATAAACATATATCCTGTTCAGACAGTGTGTGTTGTAGTTAAGCTTAATCATATGTCAAATAGTCAAACTTTTTACGTTATATATTTCAGACTTTGGTGTGATTGTTTACAAGACATTGTTAATAATACAAAGTATTATACATGTATGCCAAGATAAGGTAAATATTTGTTTTTTTACTAATATTTTCATTCGCTTATACTTTTTATATAATAATATACTTAAAACAGTATGTAAACAAAATATGCCTTTAAGATAATATTACGTAAAAGACTGGTTAATATTGAAAATACATAAAGTGCACAATAAAATCTTACGACAGTTTATATTAAATACATGTACTTGTTACCTAAAATAAAGTGAATTTGCAAATTAAAGCTTACTATGTAAAACATACTCTTGGCACATTTCCTCTTTGATTTAACATGTAATTTATTTATTTATCTATACACTAAATATATTTTGATTATTGCAAAAAAATAAAGAAGAAGTTACTATAACCGTTTGAATTGTAGTTTTACCTTTTACTATTTAATTGTTAGAAAAAATCTTAAGAACAGACCACTTAATGTGAAGCATTCGCCTTCATGTAATTTTTTATGTTTAAATAATTTATTATAGGATTTGTGTTCCTTTTTATGATAGTTAAAATACATGTTTCTTTTGTCATACAATAAATGTAATTGAAAGGATATGCAATATTTTTTGTGAGATATTTTATCAAATATTCTAATTCATAAATTTCAGTAGGTTATTTTTGACTTGCACTTAAACAGTGTATGGTAATGGCAAAACGCAAAGTTGTTTTTGGCGATGTTTTTGCCAAAATGTGTTTTAGGTATGACGTTTTTCAACAAATTTGAACAATTACAAATGACCAATGGTCGCCAAATATAACATAGCGTTTATTGTTCTTGGATATCAATAACTTAACATACATGTATTTAGATTGTGGCTTATTTTTTAGCGGCGTCAGTTTTGATAATTGAGGCTATAATGCTGTTCGAGAGGTGTTGTTTTTAAATGGCAGGATAATGTTTCAAGTGCAACTTTACATGTATATGAAATATGATTATTAGTAATCTTACAGAAGTGATATCAATTTACTTAGATCATTTTGAAAATCCCTCGTATTAACATAGAAGTATAGTTGTATGTTTTGGGCAATTCAAACTTAAGATTTGCTTTTAAGATGTTGCCTGTATGGTTAAGTAGTTTAATGTTACTTGATATTTTGTTCTTAGAAAAGCGTGTATGTCAATTTTATAAAACCTGTTCTCATTATTCAATCCTAAAAGCTTTTATGTCTCTTTTTAAACCTTGAAAATATCAAGCCAATTTAAATTATTTTCTAAAATTTGCAAAACTGAATTGCATGTCAGACTTTGTTTCAGATAATGATTTGACAAATGTCTCCACAGATTATGAGAATTTTGCATGAAATGCTATACTTTCATACAGTACTCTATGGAAATTAAGAACAGTAGAACGTTAAAACGCTTAGGTCATATTATAATGATTAAAGACCAAATTTTACTGTGTAATATGAAATTTAAAATAACGCTAAAATACCATGTTACTCTATGACGTCATATTTATGACACGTTTTGGCATATTATATAGATGTTAATTTCAATAAATGTTCTAAATTTTCTAAAATAAAATTTTAAAAAATATAATTCAAAATCTTCAGTTCAGTAACTTTAGTTACATTCAATTACTTGCACTAAAAGATGTAATCAATGCATTTCACTGTTCTAACTATAGCTAGCTAAGGTACACAGCCATCATAAAAGATGATCAAAAAAGCTTTTAGCACAAAATTTGAAAACCTTACAAAGATCATGTGTGGCACTAAATGCGAAAAGATATAAAAAGATAATAATGAAACATAGTTAGAATAAATTGAAACTCGGTAATTAGTTAGATGTAAGCCCGAATCGTATTAAAACGTATACTATAACTACTTTTCAGTTTAGGTCATTTTGTATCATAAAATAACAGAATAAGCGAATGATCTAAATTTTGCACTGATGCTTATATAAACCTTCATCAAATATAGTACACAAAAAAACGACCAAAAACCTTTCATGTTGAAAAACATACAAAGATATACGAGCTACATATATATCGTATTTTTTTATCACGAAGATTTCATTCCAAGACAATACTTTGTTTTATTGTTATCTTCTTTTATGACAGAAAGGATTTATTGAAGAAAAGTGCCTATGTATTATTTAGGACTTCCATGAATTACAAAATAAGCTTTTAGACCATCTTACATAAGTTTGTCTGTATACCAAACGTCTTAATTATAAAAGAGGCGGAAATTTGTGAGCCAAGACGATTATTATCATTTCTCTCAAAATAGTGTTTTTAATCAATCACAAGTAAAAAGTTTATTATTGTTGACATTGCTCGGCTAGGATTAATTTCTACATTCCTTTATCTATCCAACATTGCTATCGAATGAGTTCGTTTTAATCAAGTTAAGATTAAGTTCCAATCTTTTGCCTATTTAAATGGTATATGCCAAGTCAAAGACATAATATGCATATTGTAAAAAAGATTTTCATTTGAATGTTCATTAGTATTGTGCATAGATTGATCGTTGAAGTACGGAGAGATAATGTAAATTATAATCTCAAACGAACGAGTCCTTTCACAATATATCATGCAAGCCCCTAATATAGTATATACAGGACACCGACGAAATATAAGCGCCTTTTGTAAATAAACTGCAAATAAAACACTTGCCTATTAAGCAAAGTGTACTTCATAAGCATCAGTGTTTAAACCTATTTACAGGCACTAAAACAATTTTATATTTGTAACATATTAATCAAAAAATGATTATATAAACAATCGCATTTTATTGACACATTTTTCAAACTGTTCAATGTATTTCCAATTTATTTGTTACCAAAACGAGATGAACTTTAGTTCATACAACATTAAATAACAATATTTATAGATATGCATAAAATATCACAACGAAGAATACATGGTCATATATCATAGTTTATTTTGGCAAGCATGTGAAAAAAACAGCATCTAAAAGAAACAGTTTGTTTCGCTTTCGAATCGGTTTGACAGAAATATGATAATTGACTTTCAAACATCACATTGGTCGAGACTTGTCAATAAGTTCAAGTATGTTTTATAATTCACAATATGTACAATCTGAATTATATTGATCATGTTTTCTTAAAAAAATGAATGTGCAGTGCTGTTACTAAGAATTTGAAATTGCAAATATATGATTTATATATCATGCCAAAATATTTTAAAAGGAAAGCAGAATGAAACTTGCTTATTTCCAATTATTACATTGGGATTATTTTATAAACTTTCTTTATAAAATATATTTTAATAAAAGAAAGGAGTAATATTGCATAATTTATTAATTTGGAAATGACTGATTGTGATGTCGCTAAACAATTTCGTGGACAGAGTAAATGACAAAACACAAATTTATGTTGTTATAACGTACATTGACAAAGGTATGTATGAAAATGTACATCCTTTGTTGAGGCCGAGTGGTTAAAGCGTCATACAATAAATCGGATGTCTGATGGCCGCGCGTGAGTTCAAGCTCTTCCAGGGACAGGTCATTTTTTTTCTTGAGTAATCAACTTTATACTCTTTGCTTAATACTGGTTGGTTCTAGTAACTAATTCATTAGCGTTTTTACAAAGCTATAGCTTCCCGCATAATTAAACAAATCGAATTGTATCAATTTGAGTATATAGAGATTTACTCTCTGTGAGTTAAATCTCTATACATGTTCGCTGTGTGTCTGTGATATACAAGCTTTGCAATCTTTGATTTCTTTTCCAACTTCTATTTTATTTAGTTCCATTCTTCCTTTTCTCGTTTCAAAAACATACGTATTTCTTTACTTGGCGACCATATGACGCTTTTCACAGGAATGGAACAAATGTTTCATATAAAATCCATGAACACATTTGCAGGTGTTTCTCTCAATTAATAATTTCACAATTTTTAAGATTAATTATTGCGTTCTGCTTAAGCCGATGCTCAGGTTGTTAAAGGTTTCTTGCACCTTCTACCACCGTCCATGAACAGGTTCTTTCAAACTTAGCCTGCAACAATATCAATTCTGCCATTTTGACAGCGTTATTTACAGACTCTGTATATCAAACCTGTAGAAACAGTGACATTTCTTCCGTAAATTATTTCAACATATACATTGCAATAAATAACCAAAGCTATTTTAGGAAATATGATCAACATCTGCTTAACAGAATAAACATAGTTACAAAAAGTAAACTGTACGGTAGCGTAGGTTTGAATTACTGTTAAATGTACATGCGATTATCTTATAAATATAAATTATCTCTAAATCATGGCATTTATAGCATTGTCATAAAGAGGCTGAAAGTACCGCAGTAGTGTTTAAGAAATCCAATGTGAGAATTTCAGGCTCGATCATATGTACCCTGGCACCGGTTTTAACAGTATTCAAACCTTACCACTACAAGAAATTATAGTAAGTAATAATCATGTAAACAAATGTAAGTTAGTCAATGTAATATATAAACTAATTTAAAAGGCTAATAACAAATTTAATAATTCCATATTCCAGTCAATTTAAGCAATCAATATTTGTGGATTTTGTGTATTTAAACTTTTTAGACTAAAAATTATACAATTTTTTAAACCAAAATTCGTAATTTTCTCCAAAGAAACAGTCTGCTTGATGTGACAGTACATTGTTATTTTCTTTCCCAGAATTACGTGAATATGACGTCAATACTGTAATCATCGTCTTCTCATTTTTCATTTTGGAGGCATTAATTCCTCTGAAGTAGAACTTTGAAGACTCTGTTCAATATTTAGTCTATTATTTGAAGTTATAATGGGCTGGAGAAAATAATCAGCATGTTCAATTTACATGTATTATCTGTAAGATTTGTATCAATGAACTCATCAAAGAAATCAAGACAGGCGAATCTGAAAAATTAGAATTGTAAAAATTAATTGCATATTAATCATCTTAATAAGACAATTAAAGAAGGGTTTTATCATAAACTGATGTTTGAAGAAGCACGAGGAAGCAGGCCATATTTATGCATAAAGGTATACTTAAAGAAATCGGTTGTGTAATGATTTAAACGCGCGAGTGTAATGTCAATTGACAGTTATGTTTTGATTACAAAATTGTGGGGTCGTACTTTCAGTACCTGCCAGTTTACATACCGCATCGCATATTT
Organism: Ruditapes philippinarum; assembly: GCF_026571515.1. Taxonomy (NCBI): domain Eukaryota; kingdom Metazoa; phylum Mollusca; class Bivalvia; order Venerida; family Veneridae; genus Ruditapes; species Ruditapes philippinarum. The sequence goes on from NW_026866999.1 coordinate 730,377, forward strand.
AGCAAAGAAAACCATGCAAAACGGCGCGTGCTTATTTCAATTTATCCGTTAATGTTTTCTCTTCCGTTTGGGTACACCTGTATGCACAGTTTTTATGCCAGAATACAGCACTATATGCATAGAGCTTGTCCTGAAAAACAATGGCATAAACGACTACGGCTCTTTTATGTTGCACATTTCTTTCATGTTAGAAATGACATTTGAATTGAAACAGTAATTAAAGACGTGCGCGTGTTCGTTTGATTTTATCCGTTTATACATGTTTTTGTTGTTGTTTTTTCGTTTTTGTATACGTACATGTACATTTTTTATATAAGAATATCCATTTCAACATTATGCACAGACCTTGTACAGTTAAACTAATACATAAACGACTACCGCTTTTAATGCTGTACATTTCTTGCATATCAGAAGTGACCGTTCAATATTTTGATTCATTATAACATTAAATCAATTTCAATTTAAAAGAAAATGGATACAGTCTATACTTTCTGGCGCCATGTTACATTTAATATTAGTTTCATCAGTATATAAATCTTTAACATTTTAAATCAATCTCATGGAGACAAAATCAGTGGTTTTAAATCAATAGAGGTACAACTGAAATTCAATTTTGGTCAATGAAGATTCTATTTTGACTCAGTTGATATTACAAACCATTAGAATTATGGGATTTTTAAGTCATATAATTACTAAGCAAATATGATTAAGTTAATTTTAACGTCCTTTCCTTTCAACCTTTGCATTTACGTAATACATAGATTCATCACATGTCGTGAGACTCCATAAAAATGGTATGCCATGCATATCTTTTGACTTGACATACTTCACTTGAGTTATACAAACATAACATAAAAGCGCGCTATATGTATGCGTTACACTACAAACGCATCAATGAAAAAATAATGATTGTTTTAGCTAAAGAATGTTGAGGTATGTGATAAAGAGAATATTATATTCGTGGTTTCATACAAGATTTATTGAATTCGTTCCATAACATAATATTACGTTCGCCAGAGACTGATATAATATGATCTTATTCAGCTCGTTCAACAATTCAGTATTGAACCTACACTTATTCAATATCCTCTATATAACATTGTGAGTGAAGTGGACGAAAACAAGAACAAAGAAATTATATCCTTACATGCTATAACCAAAGGGCAATCTTGAGACAGTTTACAAATTAAATTACGAAACATAACATGTGAACAGTTCATTGGCCTCTATTTGAATATCATTATTCAAGACGTAAGGTTATATTCTTGTTAAGTAATGACCTTAGAACATTTTTTTTGCAAAACGGGATGATTGTTTTGTTGATAAAACTCGGAAAATAGTGAGACATAACTATACGACATTCGGACATTTAAATCCGACGGATATGTAAATTTTGTAGTTAGAATATCCTTTACGCTTTTCGTATGATTTTAATCACATCTTGTCTTACATCTATACATATTGCGTAAGATGTCTTATATATTTGAGCCTTAAATGCACAAATAATATATTTACTGCAATAAGCATGACTTAAGAATGATTCAGATATTTCTGTCTATCAATTGCTATATTTAAAGCAAGGATTACTATTTCATCAAAACTAGCATTTCTTTATGCTAAAAATATTTGTTCAGTATAAGTTATGAAACATTCCTGAAAAATGAACGGATTCAGGCATATCTATTTCACAATATTTAGATAAAGCGTTCTTACATTTAAATAAGCAGTAATCAATCAAATTAATTACTTACATTTTGATCGAAAGTTTCAAACATTCATATGGATACTATTGACATTTTATAACTGATATTACTTTTAAGTAATAACTTGGATATTCATTGCCTACGTTTTATGACTATGCTGACAGCTGACAAACAAACTCTAATTTTTCATATAATAATCATAACCAAACATCAAAGAATGTAGACCGTCCGTGATTTGCTCGTGTGTCCTGTCCTGTTTGATGTCCCTCGGGGCTCTATGACGGTGGTACTGTGATTATGTTAGGAGGATGTGTTTATTGAATGTCTCCCTTCCTTTTTAATTTTACCTTTATTAGATATAGCCCATTACATATGAAGTTCTAAACAAATTGCTAAAATGCAATCGAGGTATGATGACATATTCGCTAATATCTAGCGACAGATATAAATTTGAGCCATGAATCAACATACTAGTATCTCATAAAACCCTGAATCCAGGGAGATTTATAGGACAAAATAAGAGTTAATGACAGCTTAAAAGCTATTAATAGATACACCAATAGCTCAAAATATCCTTGAAATAACAAACCATAATCATCATATTTACGTTAACACATCAAATAACAAATGTTAATGCTTGAACAAAGAAAGGATTTAATTGAGAAGTCATAAGAGAAGAAAATGGCAAATCAAAGGAAATTAAGCCAAATGACAAAGTTTCATGGTCCTTCAAAAACATCAAAAGGCATAATTAGATTGGACATTTGATGAATATGATAGCGAGAAATAATTAGCATGGATACGATTATATATATATATATATATATATATATATATATATATATATATATATATATATATATATATATATATATATATATGGATTTATATTCAATCAACACATTGAAAAACACATTTTCCTTTACTAATTAGTTTCATGCGCAAAACGCAATCTTCAGAAGTGTAAATGGTAGTTTCTCAATAAAGGGGCGTAACTATGAAGTGTAAATGGTGGTTTCTCAATAAAGGGGCGTAACTATATTAATACTGTTCATTTTTTAAAGTTGCTTAATAGATATTTCCTGGAATGTCTGCAGGTTGATACAAGTTCGTTTCTTTTTGTTAAGTTTAGCGTTTTCTTGTTTGCAGATAATGTAGAATTTCTCCCATAGGCACAAGTTGCATCGGTCGGAGGCTGGGTTGTAGGGTGAGGCTTGTTTTAAGATATTCCATGTTATGTTAAAGTCGATGTTTTCTTCTTTGAGTTCCCAGATATATTTACTTAATTCAGTGCTGTTTTTAAGTTTAGGATTTCTAAATGATGCTTTGTGGTTTGTAAAATCGGGTTTTAAAGGTATTTTCTGTTAATCCTACATAAGTTTGTTTAGGCTTGTCGTCGTTTGTTTCCACTGTAGCTCTATATACAACCGATTTCACCAAACATCGTCCTGACATGGGGCAATCTATTATTTTCCTACAATTGCATGTTTTAGGCTGATTTTTTACTATTTTTCTTTGGAAAGAATAGCTTTGTTATGTCCGTCGATTATGTTTTTTTATATTGTTCATGCAACTATAACTTAATTTGACTGTGTTTCTATTGAAATATTTTGTGTAGCAAGTGTTCTTTGGGAAATTCTTCGTCTAGTATTTTCAGAAACGTTTTTCCAATGTTGGTTTCTACATTTTTTACTATATGGTGGGGTTATACCAGATTATATTTCTGCTTCTGTTTTTGCGATTCTTGGTACCGTTGTCAGTCTTTTCTTCATTTGAGTATTTAAGTTGGTGTTTATATCCACTATTTGTAATAGACCTTTGGTAGATTGGTGTTGCTATGTCAAAAGATTCTTGGTCATATGATATTTCGCATAGACGTTTATTAATGCCTATGGGTATGTTCTTGATGATATTCGGTGGGTGGTTCGATTCGGTATGCACTTATAACGGTGTGTTGTTCGGTTTGTTGTATGGAACATGTTTGCCATTCTTCAGGTTGAGTGTTACGTCCAAAAAGTTCACGATTTTTTTGTTGGATTCAATTGTAATCTTCAGGCCGTGTTTAGAAAAGATAGAGCACAGGTCTTTTTTAATGTTTTCAATTTCACGTGGTTTCGTGCTCTATCTTTTCTAAACACGGCCTGAAGATTACAATTGAATCCAACAAAAAAATCGTGAACTTTTTGGACGTAACACTCAACCTGAAGAATGGCAAAACATGTTCCATACAACAAACCGAACAACACACCGTTATATGTGCATACCGAATCGAACCACCCACCGAATATCATCAAGAAACATACCCATAGGCATTAACAAACGTCTATGCGAAATATCATATGACCAAGAATCTTTTGACATAGCAACACCAATCTACCAAAGGTCTATTACAAATAGTGGATATAAACACCAACTTAAATACTCAAATGAAGAAAAGACTGACAACGGTACCAAGAATCGCAAAAACAGAAGCAGAAATATAATCTGGTATAACCACCATATAGTAAAAATGTAGAAACCAACATTGGAAAAACGTTTTCTGAAAATACTAGACGAAGAATTTCCAAAGAACACTTGCTACACAAAATATTCAATAGAAACACAGTCAAATTAAGTTATAGTTGCATGAACAATATAAAAAACATAATCGACGGACATAACAAAGCTATTCTTTCCAAAGAAATAGTAAAAAATCAGCCTAAAACATGCAATTGTAGGAAAAATAATAGATTGCCCCATGTCAGGACGATGTTTGGTGAAATCGGTTGTATATAGAGCTACAGTGGAAACAAACGACGACAAGCCTAAACAAACTTATGTAGGATTAACAGAAAATACCTTTAAAACCCGATTTACAAACCACAAAGCATCATTTAGAAATCCTAAACTTAAAAACAGCACTGAATTAAGTAAATATATCTGGGAACTCAAAGAAGAAAACATCGACTTTAACATAACATGGAATATCTTAAAACAAGCCTCACCCTACAACCCAGCCTCCGACCGATGCAACTTGTGCCTATGGGAGAAATTCTACATTATCTGCAAACAAGAAAACGCTAAACTTAACAAAAGAAACGAACTTGTATCAACCTGCAGACATTCCAGGAAATATCTATTAAGCAACTTTAAAAAATGAGCATTAATATAGTTACGCCCCTTTATTGAGAAACCACCATTTACACTTCATAGTTACGCCCCTTTATTGAGAACTACCATTTACACTTCTGAAGATTGCGTTTTGCGCATGAAACTAATTAGTAAAGGAAAATGTGTTTTTCAATGTGTTGATTGAATATAAATCCATACATACAGCTCTGGATACCATCGAGCACTCTGTCTAGGGTTTGTACTGACTTTTAGTGTTATTGGATTTTTATATATATATATATATATATATATATATATATATATATATATATATATATATATATATATATATATATATATATATATATATATATATATATATAATATAATAATATAAGTGATTTATTTTTTAAATGAAAGGCATTGTTAACAAGCACACAAAAGTATAAGTCATAATAAGATACATATTCACAGAATTTCTATAAATCATCGTTAAATTCTGCTTAGATATAAAGAAAGTTTCAACCAAAACCTACGACATACTACGAGCGTATTAGGCGAAGAGAAAGGAGTATACTTGATTATACACGTTTATAAAATTGGTTAACGTGACAAGATTTTTTTAAATGAAAAAGGCATTTGCATTTGCTGTTTTGATTTTTATCAATGTTGGTAGTGTCGTTTAAATGTCTTTGACATGAACCATTTTGTTTTGTTTAAATATCAGTTTTACGTTTTGTTGGTTCAAATACACGCATTTAAAAATTGCTGTAACATTTCTCATATGTTTCAAAATAACCCTAGCCTTTGTAATGTTATTTCAAAATAACTTTGGCATTTGTAATGCTATATGGAAATAACCGTACCCTTTGTAATGCTTTTTCAAAATAATCTAATCGAAGTCTTTATAATACCTTTTTTTTCAAAATAAGCGTATCCTTTCTAATGCTATTTCAAAACAACCATAGCCTTTCTTATGCTATTTCAAAATAACTGTAATGCTAGCATGTTTTCTGTTCAATAATTTGAATTAGTTATTTTATATTATCTCGTTTTTGAAAACAGTGTGTGTGTGTTTTAAATCAAAACACATACAATCTCTGATGAATTCTGACAAATAAGATATGCGTTGTTTGAAATACAAAATAAAAAAGTAATTTGAAAAAGTTATTAATTTGAAAGCCTAAGTTATTATCGTAATGTTATTTTAACTGATTCATAGACACTGCAGTCATAAACAAACATTCACTTCATTGATTTGATAACATTATTATTTTTTATATTTTAATCTTTACAATTGGAACATTGTATTTGTAATTGGTTGATATGATGGAGACTAATTCTCTTTTCATAATTGAACTTAAATGTTCAGGGAAAATGTAAAATTAATTAAAACATGTGTGTTTAATCAAAAGGTCCTGATTATACGACAGTTCAAAGCTTTATTTTGTCAAAACAATTTGTAATAAAAATGATTAAAAATCATTATTATAATCATTGATGACACATATTGCTATCTATGATTGGTAACTCTTATTATAGATAAATATTAACATTTTGAATATTTGCGTGCTGTAACGATTGTCGTCTGCTAAAATATCGTCGCTTTTTTCCTACTTAATTGTAAAATAAATAAAATGAAGTGATACCTCATACAACTTGACAAGAAACTAGTCTATTTGGTTGGGTGCCAAGCTTACTACAAAGGCTCCTACGTTCGGGTTTAAGCAGACTTATAGTTGAGTTTATTTTGTCAAGAATATTTGTACCTGGTTTTAGTACTGTGTATCTGACAATCATTGCATGATGTTGTGTAGTTTCCCATTTCGTTACATAATCAATCTGTATGAACAAGTTTTGTCACGTGACCACAAATGCAAACGCCGATTTAACATTTCAGCAAACACGGACCCAATTTCAGGTAATTTTATGAAGATATCTTTTTTTCTACTGCATCCACAAAATTAAGACCTAGACCGTAGGACCCGGCGTAAATTAAGCTTTTATTTTATGTGAGTTGTCAATACTAGACTTTAGTAGTTTTTTAGGACACTTCGACACAAATGTTCTTTTCGTTAAGCAAACGCCGATAGGTTTTACTTTTTCCAATCATTTTTTTCACAGGAAATACATGTTGAGGTAAAATAATAGAGGATATGTCTTTTTAAATGCCATTCCCGTCCCTAACTGTTATATTTGACATTAATCCATGTTATTCCCCGTATTGTCTTATTTGCAAACGTCGTTTGAACATGTAAAATATGCAAACGCCGGTTGAACATATTAAATATATATACGATATATATAACCGATTGTTATTTAAATCAAGTTGCAAATGTCACAATTCTCTGAACAAAATACTTCTCTCTTTTCTTCTTCTTTTTCATTTTAAAACATTCTTCTTCTTGAATAACAAACTTTTATAAAACTTCCATATATACATGTATTCATAAAACCGTATAATCTTCTCAAACATCAATTCCACACAAAATCCGTCGGGTATAAACTTTGATTTAAAAATTTAGAAAAATTTCAATCTTTTTAGGTTGAACTATACAGCGACGTTGAACTACACAGTGAGAACACTTGTAGTAACTTGTTTCAAATAAAATTTAACGAAGGTGTTTTCTTTTGACCAATCTGCAGCGTTGAGAATTGATTTCATTGACGCACCTTTAAAAAGTGCCCATGAGGGACCTAAAGCTCTCGAATCCGTTGCTAGAAGCAATGAGTGCTAAGGATAGCGCTTGTTCCTGACGGGATTTAACCCACGCGGCCAGAAATCCTTAGATTAATAGTCCGACGCGTTAACCACTCGCCTTTGCTGCCAAACTCCGAGTTTAGTTGATCTGTTTCTTAACTGTGACATAAAGAATTTTGGAATGTTCACATGAAGTAAATTAATTTGTCTTGTCACATCCTCTTAATGATTTTGCAAGATAATAAATATTGAAAACAGTTTTGATTGAAAGTAGTTCTATCACGTGACTTGTGATTATATAAACAAAGGCCAAGGGTTGCATATTTGCGCTGTGTATTGAATGTATTCAATGGATATCCGTAGGAAAATAACAGAGATTTAACAATATTATGGTAGGAAAATGGTAGGATAATATGTAGATCAGAATCAATTTTAGAATACCTTTGGACAAACGTTTATGAACCAAATCTGAAATATCGTCAATAGGTATGTCATTTGAACAAAATCATAATTATTAGCAAACTAACCTGCTACAGTAATTTGTCTTTCAATTTACTAATTATGCAGATTTTAACAAGATATACTGAAATAAAATTACACAACAAATACAAGCACTTACTTACTATCTATTCATTTGTTTAAAGTTTGTGGCATAGGTTTGACAAATATTACATCCGATTTGTGTATTCTAACTTTTGTGTTGTGTGATAGAAAAGGCCAAAAAGTTGCGATTGAAGACTTTCAATCCATAGATATTGATAATAAAAACAGGTGTTTTATCATTTTGGTGCTTTGAACGTCAAGTTTTATTAAAATCGCAAACGATATGGTGAATTATGTATATCCCACGAGGTCGATGCAGATTTTCTTTGCATTTTGGCGACGCATATTTAGACATCGATTGATCAAATGCAATAAAGGCTCCGTAAACTTATAATTATTTGACCTAAGTTCATAAATATAATACAATAGCTTTGTCAGCGATATTTGCAAAGTTCGTTCATGGTTGTTTTATGGAAGAACCTAGTTTTAGAATATACGAGAAATAAATGCTATTAAATTTGACTTTATATTTTTTCCTCTCTTAAAAGGAGCCTGCCTAATTTGATAATTCATCGGTATTTGATATTTTCTGTTACGAATTGCGTACACATGACGTAAATAATATGAAGAGACCATTCCCTCGTTATTCATTTTGGAAACTTTCGGAATAGAACTTTAAATCCTCTCTTTAAACTTAAGGTTTATTTTAAGAGCGATTTCTACAAAATATAGCTTTGGTCTTGCAAAACCATTTTAACAAATACATCGCTGGATTTGATGCAAATTTTGGTTCAGCATGTGCTGCAAAGTAATTCATACATATTTTCAAAATTTGGCCTAGAGTCATAAAATTTTATAGGAATGTTGGTTAGCATGTGTAGTTATGTTTGTGGATTCATTCAGTATTTATAGAGTTTTTGTCCTTGACTTATAAGGTTTGCAATTTTCAGCTTGTGTCGCGTAAATTCCAAATGATATCTGACCTAGAGTTAGTAGATTGACAAAAAGTGGATTGTGGAGGCACCCATGCCCTATTCTAGATTATACTAAATTACTTGACACAATATTCTTACTTAAGTTGTGTTAGCAAAGTGAGGATTATTCTGTAAAAATGCGATTTTTACCAACAAAAGTCATTAAAGACATTTAAAAATCACAATGTGCTTTTACGTACTGTAACTCTTTTTTATATCTTATGGGTTTCTTATGCAAGAATATTTAGTGTTTGTTTTATGGTGACGTTTCCTATGATGTATAATTTCTTAGAAGGAAAAAAGCCTAAATTCGTATCTTAACAACCATTTTATAAAATTAAATCTCACGTTTAAATTTTCCATGGTAATATGTATTACATTAATTTATAAGTAAGTCAATATTTATTATAGATAAAAATCTTACAGTTGTCGTCAATTCAACTACAGCATATGAGATTTGGCGGGAAAATGATTGCTTTTTCTTGACATAATGTGATTAAATAAAACAATTTTAAGACATTTTTAGAGTGATGAAAATGAAACATTAAGTGCGTTCAGGCCGAACGCTTTGAAGGGTTGTTTCATAGGTTTTTTTTCTAAAATAACAATATTTAGTTGGATCATTTGTCTCCTGTGATAATGCAGGCATTTGATATAATATATATTTAATATAAATAACTTATCGTGTTTAGTTTAAGATTCTATTAGTTAGTGTCTTTAGTAAATTGTTTGATTAAGAAAACATTGTAAAAGAATCAACATATGAACACATTTGCTGATGTTTCTAAATTCAAAATGTATTTTATTTTACGTTTAAATGTTGCATTATGCTAAAGCCAGTGCAAGGGGGCGTAGACGTAGCTTGCAATGTCCGTTATCATCTTTGAACAGACTCATTCCAACCAAGTCTGCAACATTTTTTTAATTTTGCCGTTTTGGGCGCTCTTTAGGGATTCTGTTTTTTCGTGTTTGAGCTGAAAATTAAGATGTCATTCATCAATTATTGTTGCTTGAAAAATCAAAAACAAAATGATCAAAGAGAAAAGATAAGGGACAACCATTGAAAAGACATGGAACATATCTATAACCATTGATATAATCAAACGAGATACATGGTAATCGTATAAGAATAACAATGAGACGCAAAAAAAACTCGTTTGATGTGACTAACTAGTACATGTATATAATCATTAGTAGAATTTAGTAAGAAAAGGAGAAGTAGAAATATTCAACATAATATTATCAAGATACATATTGGTATAGATATTTGATTTGTAGATCGGTATTCTTTTTTTCTCTTTTACTTATGATAAAATAACGGATGTGGTATAAACAGTCATTTTATTATAATGTATACAGTGGTTGGTTAGCCGTATTCATTTCAAACCGGAATATGAGGCCAATTACATACTCTCTTGTTATTAGATCAATTTACAAACTGTTTCAATATGACAGACGCTTGTAATATCTACGTAATTATATTGATAATTCTTTCTTACGAACGTCAGAAAAAACCAACAAATACGGAATTAAAGAAAAACATTACATATATATCAAAAGAGTTTGAATAAGTATTCTATTTTTCTTTTTGTGAGTGAAACATAATTAATCTGTTTATAATAAAATTTATGCAATTCGATTTGTTTAATTGTGCGGAACTATCGGAACCAACGAGTACTAAGCAAAGTGTATAAAGTTTAGTGCTTAAGGCAAAAACGGCCGGTCACCAAGAGTGCTTAAACCCACGCGCGACCAGCAGACATTTGAATACTGGTACGCCTTTAAACCATTCGGCATCAACAAAGAAAAGTTAAACAATGAACTAAAATTTCCTACACACCTTTTGCAATTTTTGTTATTATAAAATAAATTACTATCCTGAACATGCAATCAGAACATAGTTATAGTTTAGCAACAACACAATCTGTCATTTCCAGGCTGAACTTAGTTGTTTTGCCAAAATAAACTTAAATACACCTTTCAAAATTCCGTTTTATTTAGTTCCATTCATTGTTTTCTCGTTTAGGGCATACGCATTCTCTTACTTGGGGACCATACGCCGTTTTTCATGGAATGACTGCATGTTTCATGAAAACCGCCGTATGAACACATCTGTGGATGTTTCTAAATTCAATTCAAAATCGCATCATTTTCGTCTTTAAATGTTGAATTCTGCTTAAGCCGGTGCTAGGGGCGTGGACGGTAACTTGCACTCTCATGTAACGTACATAAACAGGCTCAATCAAACCGAGCTGCAACATTTTCAATTTTGCCGTGTAATGCTTATTTTAGGGATTCTGTTTTCTTTATTTTGGTGTACGACCATGTATTCTTTGTGACCATGTATTCTTTGTTTTGATATTTTATGCATATCTATAAATATCGTTATCTAATGTTGTACGAACTACAATTTATCTTGTTTGGGAACGATAAACTGAAAGTACATCGAACAGTTTGATATAATGTGCCAGTACAATGCGAATGGCATCAATTTTTGATAAATGAAAATATTATTTCAAAACGCGTTTGATATTAATATTTGTATTTTTTGTGTGCTTGTGAATAAATTGAAACACTTTATTTCATTTGCTTATGAAGTACACTTTTATAAATATGCAAGTGTTTTATTTGCAATTTATTTACATCAGGCGCCTATAATTTGTTAGGGTTCCTGCACATCCTGTATTAAGAGCTTGCATGATACATTGTGTTAGTATTCGTTATTTTGAGATTATATTTTACATTATCTCTCTATTAACCTACCGTCAATCTATGAACATTACTACTGGGCATTCAAATGGAAATCTTTTTTTAAAAAAGACCCATATGTCTTTGACTTGACATAAACCATTCAACTAAATATTAGGCAAATGATTAGAAATTAATCGTAACTTGATTAAAAGCACTCTCTCGAGAGCAATGATGAATAGACTAAGAAGGAATGTAAAAATTATTCTTAGTCGAGCTATGTCAGCAATAATAAATTGATTGTTGTAATTAGTGATTGATCAAAAACACTCTTGCTGATAATCATCTTGGCTGACAAATTTCCGCCGCTTTTATAAGCAAGACGTTTGGGATACAGACACACTTTTGTAAGATGGTTCAAAAGCTTATTTTATAATTCATGGGATTTCTAAATAATACATATGCACTTTTCTGCAATAAATCCTTTCTGCCATGATAGAAGATAACAATAAACAAAGATTTGGCTCGGAAAATAATTTCCTGTTGATATAGCTGTGCATTTAGGACGAAATATAGTCGTTCTGAACAAGTATTCTACTGGGGTCTTTTTAACATGACAGGTCTGAATATTTTTTTTCGTGTTTTGTGTACCTAATTGATGATGGTTTATATAAAATCAGTGAGAATTTCAGATCATTCGCTTATTGCAAAATGACGTAAACTGAAAAACATTTATTATAATAAACGTTTTTAACACGATTCGGGTTTAATCAAACCATAACGATTTTCAATTTATTTCTAATTATCTTCCATTATTATCGTTTTCATATATTTTCGTTTTAGGTGCAACAGATGATCTTTGTAAGATTTTCAAATTTTGTGTTACAGGCTTTTTTGGCCGCAATGGAGTTCCTAAATGGTGGCCGTATACCTTAGCTGACTACATTTAGAGCAGTGCAATGCAATAATCACATCTTTAAGTGCAAGTAATAGAATGTAATGTAATTTACTTGACTGTAAATTGTTAATTCCTTTTTTGAAATTTTATTTTTGAAAATTCAAGATAAAAAAATAATCAAAGAAATAATAATTGCAGTTAATATCCATATAAGATGCAAATAATAAAAGGGTCATAAATATGAAGTAACATGGTATTTTAGCGTTATTTTCAAATTCATAGTACACAGTAAAATATAATATAATATGACTAAAACTTTTACCGTTCTACTTTTCTTAATGTCCATAGATTACTCTATGAAAGTACATCATTTCATGCAAAATTCTCATAATCTGTGGAGACATTTGTCAAATCATTATCTGAAACAAAGTCTGACATGCAATTCAGTTTTGCAAATCCTGGAAAAGAATTTAAATCGGCTTGATATTGTCAAGGTTTAAAAAAGAGACATAAAAGCTTTTAGGATTGAATAATGAGAAAAGGTTTTATAAAATTGACGTCATATACAAGCTTTTCTAAGTACAAAATATCAAGTAACATTAAACTATCAAACCATACAGGCAACATTTTCAAAGCAAATCTTGTTTGAATTGCACGAAACATACAATTATACTTCTATGTTAATACGAGGGAATTTCAAAATTAACTAAGTAAATTGATATCACTTCTTGAATATTCTCACATGACACAAATGGTCAGTATTGCATATCCTTTCTGACAAAAGAAACATGAATTTTAACTATCATAAGAAAGGAAACAAATCATTTAATGAATAATACCAAGGTATCTATATTGTACTAGTTTTCTTAGTTTTTAAGGTTTTTCTAACAATCAACAGTAAATGGTAAAACTACAATTCGGATGGTTAAAGTAACTTCTTTTTTGTCTATTTTTGCAATAATCAAAATAAATTTATATAAGACAAAAAATAATAAACAATAATATTGCATTTAAGAGGATAGGTGGAAAGAGTATGTTCTACAAAATATGCTTTTTTGCGAATTTCATTTTTATTATTTTATCTTTAGCTACAAGTACTTATAGTCACTTTGTGTGTTTTCAATATAAATCAGTCTTAAAAGTGTATGATTCTATAAAGAGTATAACCAGGTGAAAATACAAAATATTCAAATGCGAATATTTACCTTTTCTTGGCATATATGTATAATCCTTAGTCCTGTAAATAATGCCTTGTTAGCAATCACATCAAATTCTGAAATAAACAAAATAAAAAATTGTGACTGTTTGATATATCATTATGTTTATCTATATAGTAAGACACACATTCTTAACAGGATATCTGCTTTTTTCAGTGAGTTCGTGACTCAATATTTACAACTTTTATTTCACAATCTATCTATTAAAACCAAAGAATTTCCAGCATATGAACCACATGATGTTCCAATACAAATTATTATTGGATCCATCTTATCAATTAAACCATATTTTCATTTGACGAGTCAAATAAATAAGTATCCAATATTTATTTTATTGTATCTGGCCTTATTTTCATATTCGGTTCCAAAGTTTCCATATCAAATTCAAATTTTACTCTATTAAGACTTGTTTTAAACTTCCAAGCCAAAATTTCATATTGTTCTTGAAGTAACTGTATAAACTATTGGTTTCGAGTAGTGTACTTTTTTCTCTTTAAATATTGGTGATGTAAAATAAAAAAATCATTTTTTTAAATTACATTGTTTGGTGCCATACCTATTCTGAAAAAAGCTTTAAAAGACTGCTAATTCTTCACCATTGTAGACATAAATATAATATGGCAAATCTGTATCATATGATACAAAGTATTTGTATCAATATTACAGAGGCAGCAACAAAACCCTTTGCAACATCTGCTAAATCCGTCAATAAATTTTATTCATTTTAATGTTGCAATGAAATTGCTATAGTCTTTTATGTATAACAAAGTGCTTTATAATGCATTTAAATCTTTGAACTTCAAAAGGTAGACTATAAAAACAAAACTATGCGGACTTATTGCAGTTTGATTGATTTTATAACTGTCAAATTACGCAATAGAAATGGAATTGTTCGAATATTTAAAAAACAAACACATGCATGTTACAAAACCTTTATCTCCTTAAAAAGCTTGTTGCTTTGATGTAAATTATATTTTTAAATGGCGAGTCATTCATTTTCTTATTCATTATGACAAAGTGTAATGTGTAACGAAGACAAAGTCGGACAAAAATGCAAATCACTTTTAGTTTGGATTTACTCATACGTGTATTATTGCCGATTTCTTATAAAAATATTTGTATAATCATGTAATATTAATTGTTATATTTTTTACTATTATCAGAATCTTCAATAAACAGTTAATATAATGTCAGTAGATTTAACGCATTTTGCCGCGTTGTATTTATGCCTTAATGTATTATATTTAATAGTTAGTCACTAAAAAGAGAAAAAACTAAACTATTTAAAGAATTTAAACAGCTAAAATTAAGCAACGTTTGGGCAACTGTAGCTGGGTAAGATGATTATTTTTTCTCATAAGTGGCTACTACTTCATCCAGATAGGCCCAGTGTTTCAACTAATGGTCAAATAAACGCTTCTACGAACATTTTTTGGCGAGAAATACTGTCAAAAGTTTTGAAATTTAGGCCTTCTCGTTGAACTAAAAATTAAGTCAATGACTTTAACATACCGATATTGCATTGTACTGAAATCATATATATATTGTACATAATCCACACCTTACAAAATGACGGATACATTATTTCATCATAACATCACAAGTGATACAATTTATTATGATATATCACTTTCAAGTGGTCGATGTTAAATTGAACATGCAGCTAGTTTAAAACTGATTATTGAAAAAAATCTCTTTTCATATAGCATATAATACAGGAAATTTATTTCCTGCTTGTTGGAATCCATTAGGTCTATATAATTTATTTAATACACTAATGACTTTTTTATTGATATGAACATTATCATTGTCATCTAAATGACTATGAAAACAAAATTTCGCATTAAATCATTGCAATAGAGTTAAATGAGGTAAATGACATCTTTATTGGCAATAAACAATGAACAAAATAGATGGAAGAGTCAAAGAATAATGTTTCCCGTTAGATACACTTGACTCTTAAATCAGACAATACATTAACGGTACTTGTTATCATGTGGGATTTAACGCTCATTTACTATTACTAAAATGTTATATGATTATCTATACTACCTACTGAGGTTAAAGAGTTACTTTCTGAGAATATTGAATTCAAAAATGCACTTTTACAACAAAAAGAATAACAGAAGTTTATATAAAAAAGAGATATTATTTTCAAGTAAAATAATTTCATAGAATCGAATGTTGGTTCTTTGAGACACAAACTATTTACTTGTAGTAGTTTGCACTATGTTTTATTTTTTTCTGATATCCTGAATGACATTGACATACGTCGAACTGTTTTAAAAACGTTTTTCTTTTTTAATTTAAATTTTGAGAACAACGCAATTTCTAACTTTTACAGCTATGATATTTCATTTTTTAGAACCGAAACAAATAGCAATTAAAGTTTTACGGTCAAAATTAAACTTCACTTTGTAATAGTATCAGTTTCGGTTCGGTTGAAAAGGAAAGCATGTCCCAAGTTACCATATGAATAAAGCATTTCGGTCTGGTAAATGGTGATGTCGATTTCATGGTAAAAGTTATGAGCTAAGTGTAATTGACGCTCATTATTACATTTTACGGACAAGAAATTTAACCGTGATGCATCAGTACGATATAATTCTGAAAAAGTGTTAGTAAAAACAAAAATATCACGCTTGATAATAATCGATTCCGTATTTTATCTAGTACGTGTAATCTTCGAGGGCGTAACTGAAATAATGCCTTTGTCAGCTCTTTCATGCGTAACATCGTTATCAATTATCTAATCACTAACATTTAATATGAATTTTAAAAAAAAATTGTAAGAAATATTTTATACTATCACTATTATCTACCTTCACGGTGAGTTCGAATCCTACAACATTTAATTAGTTAACCATTTATTTTTTTTCTCTTAGTTTCAAATACTTTTTATCATAACGTATAAAAACATATACATGTATAAACAAAATACAGTTAAAATACTTTTATAAATATACGAAACGCAACTTTCAGATATATGACATATTATTGTGCTAAAAGCAAAGCCATATTTTCAATTTCATTGTCTTTTCAAGGTTGATTTTGAAATCAGTCAAAGTAAAATTCTTCAAATGTTTATGAATGCGGTCTATCTGCCGTTTAGCAAAAGCATATATTACATTCAAAACTTAATCAATACTGCTTTACATTGAAACGACAACAAATTGAAATAACAAACGATTGCACATGCAGGCATATGGTTTTACTATTGCCATAAAAACAAAGATATAATGAAATGTTATTTGCAAAAAAGCATTGAAACAGCTTGCAAAAAACCTTAAAACTCAATAGAATATTGACAAAATAATACTATTTGGGCTTTAAATCATTTTATTTCTATTTTTATTAGATAATACAAATTGCTTAAATTTTCATGGTATCAAAATGTTTCAATTGAACATCATTTGGTCTTACTATACGATTACTTTTTACCAGCCCATACAAAGTCATAAAGATATTATTGTGATGCTTTAAAGAGTTTGCTTATTTTACTATGCTATTAGTGTTCCAATTATATATCATATTACTTTAGAAGACAAAAGTTATAAAATTCAAAAAATGAAAAAAGAGTCATCACAGACGATAATATAAATAGCTATCTCGTATGCTATTGAATAGTTTAACACCCTATTAAGCTATAAATCTACAAAATACTTTCATCAAGCATCTTAGGTCTTACCATTGGGCTTGTGTTCTCAAAAGGCACAATAAATGTATAGATATGTTTAAGATTATTTTGATTTTGTTGTATTTAAACTGATTAGCTAAATCCATTGCAGAAGAACCTTTAAAAATTGTATGAGTTGTCGGGATTATTTTAAGCAGAGATGTAATTGATTTTTTTTTAATTCAAATTTTGAAAATGAATCGCTTTATAATTTTCAGATTTTTAATGGAAATGTAATTCTTCTGTAATAGGGAAGGAGTACCTGTTAACATAATGTAAACGTTTGTTTTTACATAAAATAGAGAGAAAAAGAATCCACAAAGAACAGCCAAAATAGCAAAATTAAAAATGTTGCAGAATTGCTTCATGAACGTTCATTTTCAACGTTTTGCATCAAAGAGCTCAGGAATAACTTTATTTACAGATACTGAAATTTCCCCTGTTTTAAGATCGAGCTCCCATCTATTTAAGTGGATCCAACATTTTTTTCAATATTGACATGGAAACGATTATTCAATTATTTGATAAATGTAAAATAATTTGATAATCAAAATGCGAAACATACAAGCTGTTAAATGTTTTATTAAAATATATAAAATACGATTTTAAGGCTTAAAGAAAAAGACACTCCCTTAAGATATACAAGCTAAGTAATAAGTAAAGTTGACTCCCAGTCGGTTTGATTACTTGCAAACCATACACTGCAATGCAGCTATTCTCAAGCTCCAAGCACACACTTAAAAGACATAATTTAATTTTCAGCTATACAAATAGGTACAAAACTAGTTGCTTTCAGAATATATCTTGTCTAGCTTTGTTTCAAAAATGATTTATATGTGAAGGAAAATGCAAAAGAACTTATACTTCCTATTAAGATTGACTACTTTTGTGACAAGGGACACTGATATACTTAAAGAAAAGACACTTCCATAGACGTTTACAAAACAATTGCGATTCATACGAGCTGTTAAAATGTCTTATCAAATATATCCAAACACAAAAAAACTTTTAAGACATAAATAAAAGGAAACTATCTTAAATTATTAAAGAAAAGCAATACGAAAAGTTAACTCTCAGTTTTATTGATTACTTGCAAACCATACACTGCAATGCAGTTATTCTCACGCTTTGAGCACATACCTTCTTGTCATAATTTATTTCTAGCTATACAAAACAGAAGATTTGTTTCTGTATTTTACAAAATGATTTATAATTGAAGAAAAAATGTATATGAATTTATTCTTCCTCATGAAAATAACTAGTAATTTGACTGAGACACTGATTTATATGTATGAAAGCCCCTTCCGTATACAATTACTTAACGAATGACCGAAACTCAAGGCAAAATCATAATACAATAGGAATAAATATTGCAAATATCTGCCATACATCGTGAGTTAAATATTGTTAATGTAACTTAATCAGAACGTTCATCGAAACATACGTAATTACATAATAAATAATATTTGAATCGTTATGCTAATATTGGTCTCTCATTAACGCAAAATACCGACTTTTTGTTAGTTATAACAGTCGATGAAATCCCAGAAGGTCAGTAAGTGCATCGAGCACACTCCAATGTATTTCAGTAACGATGCTACATGATAACTGTTATGTTTTTGTAATTTGTAAGTTTTATTATTATTGCAGATAGTGTTTGGTGTTTAATTCAACACTTTAGTTTTGTAAGAACTGATATATGTTAATCTCATGTTCTGGCCATCCTCATGAGTATTGAGATTTTTTAAATGACAAAACAATATATGTGTATAGTGCCTTCACAATATTCCAAATTATTGGGAACAAAATTATAGACGCTTTGCTAGAAAGACAATATATTATGCAGTAATTCTCAGTTATATCTGAAGCTTCAAACATTTACTAAACATAATTTGAAGTTCAAATATACCAAACGTTTGATGTGATTCTCTGAAAAACATGTATATACAACAATAATATATAAAATCCATATGCATTTACTTTGAAAAGATATTAATACTTTAATGCTTACATAATTGCTTAAACAATCTGCTAAAAGGTAAACGACATACAAAATTTAAAGTAAATTATTATTAAATTAATTGCTTCATTTGGACATTTCTCCGTATGTTTTGTAATTTTGCTTAAAGTAAGCATGCAACATCAGTTTTAAATAGAACTTGTAAAATCTTTCATAATCTGCAGGGAAAACTCGGATGTTATAAATTAATAAGTGAATAGAAAAAGCAACTTATGGATTGTTTATGATTTACAATATGCTTAACGTCAGTTCAATTTGTACACATGATATTTATAACGTTCGGTTTTAGATATACATACCGAGTTTCGTCTTTAAAATGACTCAATCAAAATGGGTATGTTTCGGATTCAAGATCCTGTATGTTTTAAATAATGATGAAAAAACACCAAAGTGAAATTTTATATATGATCATAATTAGTCTTCTAAAACAATTTCCAAACATTCAAAAATATGTTTAATATGTACTGCAAATGTTTAAACGCATTTATAAGTAATCTTTAGAATATATATGCATTCCATTCTTATTGAAACATTCGGCTTAGACTTTATCGAAAATAAATTTCTAATTACCTCCCTTTATTAACATGAAATACCTTTACAAATGATGAGGTTTTTTGGAACAATATTGATAAATCTTCATTTGTGCATCATATGTATGATATGTATGATATAAAACCATAAAAATTTAGTTACAGTATCTTTATGCACGTATAAAAAAGAGCCTTAAATATAATCTAAATAAATTAGACGGTGATTTTGCGGGATTCATATTTTGTATGCAAATATACACAAGTCCTTGTTCACTTATGTAAATTGAAATTACGCATCTAACGAAGAAAAACCTTAAATCTAATATGTTCTCGATTGCCAATGAATAATGTGCATTTCTGCCATCGTCTACAACCTACGTTACTTGTATGTATAATAGTTCATTGGCCTCGGTATGAAAACAATTATTTAAAACGTCTTCTACAGGAACTTGGTGAGTGATGTCATAGGTTCAGGTCAAATAATTACAGACATTGTACAAGAGGACAAACGTATTGCTTAGATTCCTTTGAAAGGCAAATAAAGAGATGTAACAATATCGTAACACAAACGTTTAACTTAAATAAGTTATCCTACCATTAGATTATTATTATAATCATTATTATTATAACAGTGCTAGTTGCTTAAAGGTTCGTTTGTCTGTGATAACCATTTCAAAATAATTGAGTACACTCTTGCCTATTTTCATTTTTTAAATAATCAAATGTACCATGAATAAGGTATCATTGATGATTTTGACTACCACATAAATGCTTTTATCAGAATCATATGAATGATATGTGAACGTTTAAAAAATTTATTTTCAAAAAATTAATTCAACATGTAGAAATGTGTTTAAATATATTTTAAAACGTTTCAATATGTAATTCCACAACCGTCATGAAACTGATTTAATGAAAATGAACCTTCAACATTTTCCCTGTGTTTTGCTTCCTCTAAAATATCGAATATTTTCAACGTGTATGATTTTAAAGTCATTGAATAGTGAAAAATGAAACAAGTGATTTTGACAATTTTTAAAAATATCTCGAATTATCTTATAAAGAAGAGAAGGAAATTTAAACATGTACGCAGGGAAATTTGGTGATTATAAGTTAGGCAGACATTGCATTTGTACCAAAAAATATTGTCTATAGTAAGATGATAAAATCCAATTATGAAATATTCATCCTCGGATTTTTATGTCAAACACAACATATTTTGCTCTATTTACCAAATTTCCTCATTAAGATTTCTAAGTTGCCAACAAATTCGTTTCAATATTTTTGTCTAGGAATCTACTGATCTAGGAAATACTTTTATTCCAAGGCAATATCAAGACGTAATGAACAACTGACGGTACATTCGATAGCACCATAGTTCGGACTGAATTGAGAAAAATATTTATTTATAAGTGTAATTGAAAAGAAAACTTGATGTTTGAAAACACAACTTTATGATTCACATAACATATCTAAGGAGATTACCCAAAGTTTGCAAGTTTATAAATCAATTGCAATATGCGAACTATGCATTAAGTACATCAATAAGATATCATTATCATTCATAATTAATACGCATGTGTTGTCTTCAATTCAAATCTGTAAAGTATTCAAATACATATACATCGCAAGATCTGTATATCTGAAATATCACTTAACATAACCGCAGTTCCAAATGTAACAAATGTATGAGTGAAAATGAGAGCTTATCCTTAGATTACTAACGATTATTAAAATTTGAACTATTGATACTTCGCTGTCAGTTTGTATTAGATTGGCAAACGATGAAAAACCATGGGGAGGGTGATTCAGACATTATATTGAAAGAATATGATTCATATTGACAATTTAATACTTTTGTCTAACTCCATATGCATGTATGTGTACTGTTTACTTAATACAAAGAATTGAAAATAATATAAATCAACAATTGACCATTGCGAACATTTGTCTTAGCCAAAAACAATCGATAACACATCATGTATATTTATTGATGTTATAGAATGTAGTAGTTAATTAATCTCATTTTGTCCTTTTGGTCTACTTATCCTTTGGTTTCGGACAATAATTTGACCTTAAAGTATGAACAGTGAATCGTGTGCTTTTCTGTTTACCAATCAACTGAGCATTTAAACAAGATTGGACTGACCGGCCACAAAGTTGAATGACTTGTTTCTATAACATTCCTCATCGTTATTGTTTTGCGATGCTTTTCTGATATAGCACTCACTTAGGTTTTGAATAGTTTCAGTCTGGTGAAAAGTTACAAATTGTTGTGTACATTTACAAGACCATGGTTATCAAATTGCCATTCATTCCGCGAAATGTCCAAAATGGAATAAATTTTAAAAATAAAGTTTTATTTTAATTCATCTGACGATATGGTTACCACGGCATATGATACAAATTCCATTTAAATTTCATTTATGGCATTTAGCACATAGACTTCTGTGTGCATCGTGAACTATGTTATAGACTGTTATGCTTCATTGAGTTATATCTTAATCGAATTTCTAATAGGAGAATTCTTTTTTCATTTACTCTGTCTGATTAATGACTTTTGTGTCAAATGGCATAACATGGCTCTTCTGTTTTTTTATTATAACCTGAACTATTGGTGTTCATAGTGTCTAGCATTTCAGGATAATATGAAATATACATTTGAAGATGCCCTTGTATATATAAATTTTGTCTGGATATGACGTCAATGGAATTAGTGTTATAAAATCCCCGTATTAATGTTTATTGTGTGTTAATTTTGTCTGGAAAATAAATCTTTTAATTTAAATGATCTTACTTTAGGGAAAATTGTTTTCGTACAAATGGAATGTTTGAATGTCTGTTTTACTTATAATCCACACGGTTTCCCTCAGTACATGTATAAATTTCTCCTTTTTTTCTTTATTGGTCTGGAATAATTCGAGATATGTCTTAAACTTTGAAAAATGTCTTTTGTTTACCATCTCTGTGACCAATGCAAAAATGTTTTAAATCATGATATGTTACATAATATTTTACATTGGTTTTAGTTTTTAAGGTAAATGATTTATAGATGAAGGAACAGTAAAATCGCTGTTTTTCAAGTATAAAATGGAAATGTTTATTTACATATTCTGATCCTGCTCAATAATATTGTCAATAGAAATTAATTTTTTAGTTAATCACTAAGATAAAAATATTCTATTTGGCGTATTAACAACGTTTTCATACTCTAAAACGTAAACATTTATTGGTAAATTGGTTTAAAATGTAATGTAAAGATGATGACATGTCGAAGTTAAACAGAAAATGTTCAACTACAGTCAGTAGGCTCGTATTTAAATTTGAGAGGTAAAACTTGCGGTCCTTGTCTTTGGTGTCTAAGGAATTTTTTGCATGATGACGAGTCAAGCTTTAGTTGAAACATTTTAAAGTTATGGTGCCGTCCAGTCCGGGATGTGCTCAGTCCTGTCCTGTTGGCTTCTTGCTGGTAGCTGTGTGTTGGAGATATTTTACGTTAATCTTTGCAATGTAATATTTTATCAAGATGATATCAAATAAAACGGAATTTGTTTTGCAAGCAATATGAGTTTTAAAGCACAAATTCCTGTAACACAATGCATTAAGAAAACGTTTGATAAACAAAAGCGGTAATTGATCCACCAGATGATTAATGGTTTCCATATCAGAAATTGCATATGTCTATTTAATAGTTGCCATGTCATTAGCAAATATTATGATTCACTTTCAAACATTTAATTTTGCCACAAAAGCATGTGGGTGTCACGGTGCACACTTTATTTTTCAGAGTTTGTTTGTAGTGTTACTTTAAGTATCATATTTTAACATTGTGACAAATTAAGTTATATATGATGAGAGTTAAGCACATTCACATCGACATAAAACATGATCAACATACCGTTAACGTGTAAACATTTATATCAATATTTGTCATGAGTTGCTATTTGAATGTTATTAAGCTGATTTCAAAACCCATTACATTGTCATCATATCAAAGTAAACCTATCATTGAATAACGCAAAAAATAATGCACTTACTTCAGGTTTAAGTGAAGTATACAAGCAATCAAAACCCGAGTTACCAACTTCTAGTATTTGAATATCATTTGTATTGAAAACACTATTCTAAATGACTTTAAGTTAATATACTTGTACAGATTTTGTATAATTTTTGCAACATACTCGAACATATGTGGATATATTTCCATGGTGCTATATTGTATACAGGATGATAGACTCCAAAGTAAATAAAGTAGATCGATTGGTGTATCATGCGTATGCAGTTACGTTATTTTTTAATTAAATCCTCCCTTTATAACACTTATAGTACTTAACTTGTCATTTCTAAGCCATGTTCTCCATTTTGCTTTCAATTAGATAAATGACTATTGTGTCAAAATCTTTTTTAAAACAATTGTTTAAAATTTGCATTTAAGATTTCCACGGTTTCAGTAAAATTTATATGAAGTTTGGCCTTCAGTTTATACATTATAGCGACTAGGTATTACGTCTGTCATATTGTTTCCTCACAGACGATGTCAGTTTGGAACAACCGTCTTGACAAAGCAATGATTGATATTTCGAACAACTATTTTAAGATATAATTTATAGGACAATTTGTGTCTAATGTTTTGTTTTATTAAAAAATATTGACGTTTAAGTTTGTTTGTTTGTTTGTTTTGTTGTTGTTTTTTCGTTCTTTTTTACGTTACAGTTCAAAATAATTTTAAATCCATAAATGAATATGTGTTAGAGTATCTAGTTTTGATATATTTCAATTATTCATTATCCACTAAAAAACACTTTTAAAATCTTTGAAATTGTATTTGTTGTTGTACTTTTTATCTTTTTGGATACTTACATGTCATTGACATCTACCTCATTCGTAACATCGTTATATTAAAACTGAGTATGATTTTCAAAAAAAGAAAAAAGTAAGAAATATTTCAGACTATCAATATTTTCTTCCTTACGCTTTGAACTAGTCCTGAGACTATTTACGAGGTAACTGTTTTTCTATCAATTCTTTCAATTATAATGTAAGAAAGACAAACTCAATAATGATATTGTTGTAAATTGAAAAGCAATAACAGAGCAAAATTTTCAATTTCATTGTCGATTCAAAATGAATTTTGAAATCAATCAAAGTAACAAAAACTTTCAAAGGTTTTTGAATGCCGTCTATCTTTAGTTTTGCAAAAGCATAATACATTCAAAGCCTAATCAATACCACTTTACATTGAAACAACAATAAATTGAAATAACAAATATTGCCAATGCGGACATATGGTTTTATTATTGCCATAAAAACAAAGATATAAGGGAATGTAATATGCAGAAAAGCATTGAAACAGCTCGACAAAAACCTTAAAATTCAAAAGAATATTGACAAAATAATATCATTTGGGCCTTTTTATCATATATATATTGTTATTAGATAATACGAATTGCTTAAATTTTCATAGTTTTTGTTTCAATTCAACATTGTTAGATCAAACAATACGATCGCTTTTATCAGCCAACACAAAGTTATAAAGATATTATGGATATTGTTGTGATGTTCTAAAGAGTTTTCTTATTTGAATATGCTATTATTGTTCCAATTATATATCATATTACTTTAGGAGACAGTTAAAAGTTAAAAAATCAAAAAAGAAAAATGAAACAAGTGTCAGCACAGACGATAGAATAAATAGCTATCTCGTATGCTATTGGCTAGTTTAAATTTCCTTTTGACCTATTAGTCTACAAAATATTCACCAAAAACTTAGACCTTACCAGTAGACTTGTGTTCTTATTTGTTTGTTTTTAGTTTGTTTCATTTCACGCCTTTTCCCAACAGTATTTCAGTCATATAGGCGGGTAGTTTCCTAACCATCGTTCCTGGAGAGATACACCAGTACTAGACTACCTTACTCCGCGCTAAACTACCAAAGCATCTCCCGGGGATTGAACCCACGCCAGAGAGGTAACTGGATTAGAAGTCATCGACTCTAACCCGTCGACCACGGAGGCGGTATAAAATGCACAACAAATGTATAGGTATGTTTGAGATTATGATTATGTTGTACTTCAATGGATTGTCTAAATCCATTGAAGTAGTACCTTTAAAATTATATGAGTTGTCGTGATTATTTTAAACACGGATGTATCTGATTGTTTTCAATTCAAATTTTGAGTTTTAATGGAAATATGATTCTTCTATAATAAGGAAGAAGTACCTGCCTACATAAGGTAAACGTTTTTTACATAAGATAGAGAGAAAAAGAATTTCGAAAGAAAAGCCAAAATAGCAAAATTGAAAATGTTGCAGATTTGGTTTGTTTTCAAAATGATTTGCATCAAAAGGGCTCATGAGCAAAGAAATAACTCCCTTTTTTAAGATCGAGCTCCCATCTATTTATGTGAATCCAACGTTTTTTTTTTTGAAAGAACGCCATTGATTTTATTTGCGTGCAAGTTTATAATCTATCACAAATTACAAGCTGTTATTTAAGTAAATGCTCTTTAATAGTATTTGTAAAGGTAAGATATTTTTGTATGTATTTCGTGTACTTAGATGAAACTTTCTCGAATGAAAACTGGCGCCAATGACACAACAAATTTGTAAAACCTAGTTTTGTACATCTTCTCTTTATCTTGAATTCGAAAAAAAAAGATCACATACATCTGAACGTTTTATAGATCTTTTAGATTAAGTTTATATGTATTTGTTTTCTTAAATTGATTGTGCTTAAATTTGAATTTGTAAAACGTTACAATATGAAAACATTGTAGTTATTGCATAATATCGCAATTTATTGGCAATATGCAAAAATCTGACTAAACTTTCCCTTTTTAAAAGATAAAGTTCCCTATATATTTGTTTGTTGACAAGGAAAGGATTATTCAATTATTCTGCTAAGTCGATTTGATTAATGCAAAATAATTTGAAGCTAAAAATACAATTTGTTAGATGTTTTGTAAAATATATAAAAGTACATTATTAAGGCTTAAAGAAAGATGAAACCCCCGAAATTATAAAAGCAAAGCAGTAAGTAGATTTGACTCACAGTCTGATTGATTACTTTGAAAGCATACACTGCAATGCAGTTATTCTCACGCTCCAAGCACACATTAACAACACATAATTTAATTCTCAGCTATACAAAATAGGAGGAAAACAACTTGTGACTTTCAGAATATATTTTATGTTGCTTTGCTCCTCTATTTGTTTTCCAAAAGTGATTTATATTTGAATGAAAATGTATATAAAATATTTGATTCTATCAAAATTTACTAGTTATGTGACAAGGGACACTGATATGTTTGTAGAAAAGACACTTCCGTATACGTTTACAAAACAAATGCGATTCAAACAAGCTGTTAAAATGTCTAATCAAATATATCAAACACCAAAAATAACCTTTTAAAACATGAATATAAAGGAAACTATCTTGAATTATTAAAGAAAAGCAATACGAAAAGTTGACTCCCAGTTTGATTGATTACTTGCAAACCATACACTGCAATGTAGTTATTCTCACGCACCGAGCACATACTTACTTGTCATAATTTAATTTCTAGATATACAAAATAGAAAAACATCTAGTTACTTTAAGATGTTTTTTTCGATTTGTTTCTATATTTTTCAAAATGATTTATAATTGAAGAAAAATATGTATGAATTTATTATTCCTCTTAAAAATTACAAGTCATTTGCCTGGGACACTGATATATTTGTATGAAAGACACTTCTGTATACAATTCTAAAACAAATGACCGAAACTCCAGGAAAAATCATAGCTCATCAAGAATAAATATTGCAGACATTCGCAATATATCGTGAGTCATATATTGGTAATGAACCTAAATCAAAGCGTTCACCGAAACATACGCAATTACATAATGCATTTACATAATATTTGAATCTTTATGCTAATAAAACCTCTCCTGAAAGCAAAAGAACTATTTTGAGTTAGTTATAACAGTCGATGAAATCCAAGAACATCAATTGGTGCATCGAGCACAATCCAATGTATATCAGCAACGATGCTTAATGATAAAATCTAAGTGTTTTTAATATTGCAGATAGTGTTTGGTGTTTAATTGAACACTTTAGTTTTGTATGAACCTCGTGTTCCCGCCATCATTTTTTGTATGGCATTACAATATATTATTCTCAAGCTCTTAACATTTACTAAACAGAACTTGAAGTTCAAATATACTAGACGTTTTATGTGATTCTCTGTAATATATACACCAATTATATTTAAAATCCAAATTGATTTTTTAGAAGCATTAACTTTTCAAGATATTAAACCTTTCATGCTGACGTAATTACTAAATACTATCTGCTAAAAGGTAAACGACAAACAAAATTTAAAGAGGTATTATTAGTTAACTTAATTGTTTCAATTGGACATTCTCGATAGGTTTTGTAATTATGGTTAATGTAAGCACAAGTTAATTGAAGTTTTGTATCAGAAATATATGTATAATATATATAAGTAAGCGATCGGATGTAGACTTTCTGGCACCATGTGACATTCAATACTGCATCAGTTTAAATTGAAACTTTCATCATCCGCAGGAAAAACTCAGATCTTATAAATAATAATCTTTACGTCAATTCAAATTGTACAGATTAGATGTTTGGTTTTAGATATATATTATGTCAAGAATCGTTTATAAAATGACACGAAAGATTCAATCAGAACGGGTATGTTTCGGATTAAGCGCCGCGTTTAAGAATGAGCTTTTCTATAAGCTTCATCAATTAGACAGTTTTTTTGCGGAATTCATATTTTGAAATCATATGTGCCCGATTCCTTGTTCACTTATGTAAATTGAAATTACACATCTAACGAAGGAAAACCTTAAATCTAATACATTTTCGGTTGCCAATGAATAATGGGTATTTGTGCTTTCATCTACAAACTACGTTACTTGTATATATAATGGTTCATTGGCCCCGTTATAAATACAATTATGTAAAACATGTATGGTAGAAACTTCGTAAGTAATGTTATAAGTTCAGGGCAAATAGTTACAGACATTGTACAAGAGGACAAAAGTATTCCTTAGATTATTTTAAGTTCAAATGTCTACTTCTATTTCAAATAAAGAGAAGTATCAATATCGTAACAGAAACGTTTAAAAGAGAAATATAATAACTTTAATGAGTAAATTTGAATATCCAACTATTTCTACCTAAAAGCTGTTTGATAATCACTATAGTCCTGGTTGCTTAAAGACGTTTGTCTTTGATAACCATAACCATCTCAAAAAATATTTTCCACTTCCTTCCATTCTTCTTTTGATTAGCATACAATAATTAAATGTACCAAAGTAAGGTATCATTCATTTTGACAAGCACGTAAGTGCCACGTTCGAGATTCTATTATCAGCATCATATGACTAATATGTGAACGTTTAAGAAATATTTGTTATTCAAATAATTAAATTCAACATGTATAAAGGTTTTGAAACATATTCTAAAACGTTTGAATATGTAATACGACTACCGTCATCTAACTGGTTTAATGCAAATGAACCTGCAACGTTTGCCCTGTGTTATGTTTCCTCTAAGATTTCGAATATTTACAACGTGTATTATTTTAGTAAAAAATGTAACAATTGATCATACAATTGTTTGAAATATCTTGAATTATTCCAGACTAATAAAGAAGAAAAGGAAATTTATAAATGTACACAAGGAGGACGTGTGGATTATTATAATAGACATTGCATTTGTAAAATTTAATATTGTCTATAGTAAAATCATGAAATCCAATTATGAAATATTCATCCTCAAATTTAAATTGGCAATTTATAAATGTCACAGACGACATATTTTGCTCTATTCACCAAATTTCATCAATAGGATCTCAAAGTTGCCAACAAATTTGTTTCATTAATTTTGTGTAGGAATCTACTTATATAGAAAATACTTTGATTCCAAGGCAATATCAAGACAAAATGAACAATTGACAACACATTCGATAGCACCATAGTTCGGGCTGAATTGAGAAAGATATTTATCTATAAGTGTAACTGAAAAGTAAACTTATGTAAGAAAGCACATTTTTATGATCCACATATTAACATATCTAAGTAGATTAGACAAAGTTTGTAAAATAGTTGCAATAAGCAAATTATGCATCAAGCACAGTGTATCAATGAATTATCATCATCATTCATAACTTATGTACAGGCATTGTGGTCAATTCTAGACGCTATAGTGTTCTAATACATATATGTCGCAGAATCTGTAAAATTATAGCTATGATATAACTAAATATAAACGCAGTTCCAAATGTAACAGATGTATGCTATACTTGAGTGAAAATGACAACAGCTAACCCTTTAATTACTAACAACTGTTATAATCTGAACTATTAATACTTCGCTGTCAATTTGTGTTATATTGGCAAACGATGAAAACACCATGACGAGTGTTATTCAGACATTACATTGAAATAATATAAATCATATTGTTATATTTTAGTCTAACTCAATATGCATATGACTGTACTATACATTTAATACAAAGAATTGTACATAATATAAATCAACAATTGTACATTAAGATAATTCGTATTTGCCAATAAGAATCGATTAAAAATTTGACATGTTTATTCATGTAATACAATATAGTAGTTAATGAACCTCAATATGTCCTCTTTTCTCTACTTTAGTTTTGGACAATAGTTTGACTTTTAAGTATTAACCGTGAATCGTGTGCTTTTCTGTGTTCCAGTTTACTGACACATTTAAACAAGATTGAACTGACCGGCCACTATGTATAATGACTTGCTTTCGTAACGTTTAGACATGTTTTATAATAAGCTAGCTTTGAATGAAGATAATTGCTTATTGTTTTTGCTAAAATGATTTTAGTGTTACTTGCAATTACGTTATATAGTTTATATTGCGACAATATATCTTAGTTTACGGTGCTTTAGAATATACGTTTGGTATACGCATTGCAATAAACGTTTTATATCATTTAATGTCATAATCGTCTCAGTGTTAATGATTACTTTAATCAGCCAATACAAATAAAAACATGCTTGAGCGATGATCTCAGCAGGTATAAATAAGGCGACCAGAGCCAAAACTTACTCAGTCTGCAGGAGGATTCACAGGGACCAGGTCATACTATGTAACTGAAGCCCCGCTTCTTACATAAAAGCTACTTTTGTAAGAAGTTTGAAATATATCCAATTGAAGCCTAGCTTCATGGATGGAGAGTCAATATATTAATGTTTGTAAAATTGCATTTGACTCTGGGTACTTAAGGATTTCCATATTTTCTGAAAGCTAGCTGTCAGGAATCTATCAGTGTATTTCGGAGTATTAATTCAAGCTGATTGTAAATGATATATGATAATTTCATAATCATTTCAATCTAATCAAACGGCAGGTAGCCCAAAGAAAAATTTATTAGAAATTCGTAAGATATTCGCTCGATACACGTTACACTTTTACAGCATTTCTCCTCGTTATTGTTTTGTGATGCGTTTCTGATATAGTTCTCCCTTAGGTATTTGAATATTCTTAGTCTTGTAGATGATGAAACGAAAATGTATGGCAAGTTAGAATTGATTTTGTTTATTAACAGACCAAGGTTATTTATTTCACCAACTTTCAAATTATCAAAATGACGTTCATTCAGTGAAACGTACTAAATGGAATAAGTGCATCTGACGATATGGTAACCATGGCAAATGGCACAAATTCCATTCAAATACATCATTTTGGCATTCCGTGTCTTATTAAGCACATAGACTTTTGTGTGTCTCGTAACATATAATATAGACTGCTGTGCTTACTTGAGTTACATTTTAATCGAATTTCTAATATGAGAATTCTTTTCCATTTTTTGTGCTTATTAACTTTCTGATTAATGACTTTTGTGCGAAATGGCATAACATGGCTCCTCTGTTTTTGTTGTTGTTTTTTTTTTTTCATTATAACCTGAACTAATGGTGTTCAAAATGTCTAGCATTTCAGGAAATATGATATATATTTGCAGATGCCCTTGTACATGTTGTATATATAGATTTTGTCTGGATATGACGTCAGTGGATTTGGTAATATAAAATAAAACATTATATCTTTCTCGTACTAATTTTTATTTTGTGTTAATTTGACACACATGTCTGGAAAATAAGTTGTTTTAATTTAAATGATCTAAATATCAAGACTATTGTTTTTGTTCAAACGAAATGTTTGTGTTACTTAAAATCTACACGTTGTCCCTATGTATATGACAGTGTGTATTTTTTTTCTTTTTATTGATCTGGAATAATTCGAGATATTTCCCAAAATTGTTAAATATCATTTGTTAACCACCTTAATAGTTAATGCAAATAAAAATGTTTTAATAATTGTTTATTCAATCATGATATGTTACATAATATTTTACATTGTTTTTATGAAAAGGCAAAATGGTAAAAAGATAATAAAGGAACTAGAAGAACATTATATGCCAAGTATAAAATGGTACATTAGCAATGCTTCGAAATGTTTATTCATTTTGTCGAGTGGTAAAACTTGCAGGTCCATGTCAACACGAAGAAAAACATTTTAGTGTCTTTTTTGTATTTGTTGGAGGATGCTGATTTTATTTAAATCTGTATGTCAGATTTAGCCAAAACATTTTACCACATTGATAGAGTCTGGTAATAACAATAAAATACACGACTAATGTGTTTTATTTACGTCTTATTACATATAAAACAGGCGAATAGCATGTCCTTATACAATAAAACGTTTACTTTTTAAAAAAAAAAGTAAATGTAGGTTTCCGGAAAACTGTTCTTTATATAACTATAGCTAAAAAGTTGATAAGTTTTCTAATGGTTTTATTAACATGCCGGAATAAGGGCATTGTGAAATGAATGTGTTTTACATTGTAGTAAAAAAAATCCACTGAATTTGTAGATTTCCGATGCAATTCTCTTGAATCAGCAAAATAAGCAATCATATCTTTTAACGGAAGGGAATTTTGCTCCATATAATAATTATTTTTTGAAAGTTGTGTTGCTTAAAATATTTATCTTTTATCTTTCCAATGCAATCTGATGTTAACATGATATTAAACGAAATGAAATTTGTTTTCCAAACAAATCAAATGAGTTGTCATTTCTAATGCACTAATAAATGAATTGTATTTCCTGTGGCACAATGCATTAATTAAACATTTGACATACAATACCGGTAATTGATCCAACATATGATTAATAGGTTTCCATATCAGAAATTGCAATTGCCTATTTAATAGTTGCCATGACATAAGTAAATGTTATGATTCACTTTCAATCATTTCAATTTACCACAAAGGCTTGTGGGTGTGACAGTAGACACTTTGTTTGTAATGTCATTTTTAGTATTATATTTTAACATTGTGACAAATTAAGTTAGATATGATGAGCGTTAAGCAAATCAACATCGACATGAAAATTATTGAATAACGCAACAAATAATGTACTTACTACATGTTCAAGTGAAGTATAAAAGCGATTGAAAACCGAGTTACCAGTTTCTAGTATTTGAATATCATTACTTTTGAAACACTATTCTTAATGACTTTAAATTAATATACTTAATATACAGATTTTGTTTTATTTTGGTAATATACTGGTAAAAGCTCTATGTATTTTATTCGGCCATTCCCCAAAAGTTGTTTGTTCCCATTTCCAAGCCACCGTCTAATAATGGACATCAGTGGGAATATGAATTAAAATCAGCGATAGTTTTTGTTTATATTTAAAGACTTGGTTGTTAAGTCTGAAATATTAAAAACGAGTCTCATTCAATCTTTCGCATTTTATTGTACATCCTTGAATATATTTACATTGAAAACATTCAACGATTGTTAATGCATTTGCGCTTATACGACGCCAATTAATTTCTCTTAAGCCTGCAATGAAACTTTATAGTTTTTTCTTTCTTTTATTTTAGATTAACAAACAAATGCAAAGTAAATAATTTCGAAGATTTACACAATATAACATTATCCAAAAAACATGCTGATTTAAAGCATCACACATATATTCCAAATCACAAATGTATAATCTTCTGAAATCTTGTAGGATTATATTATTAGATCCTGGCTAGCTATCTGTTTTTAATACTTATTCAGGACAGACATTTGAAGGCTCATTATGCCCCAAAAATGCGTT
The DNA here is from genome assembly GCF_026571515.1 of Ruditapes philippinarum. Classification (NCBI taxonomy): domain Eukaryota; kingdom Metazoa; phylum Mollusca; class Bivalvia; order Venerida; family Veneridae; genus Ruditapes; species Ruditapes philippinarum. The sequence continues at coordinate 764,587 of NW_026866999.1, forward strand.
TCATATCATTTTCCAAAATGTTTTATATATTGTGTCCTGTTATATTTTCCGAAAAGTTACCCATTTCATTTACTAATTACCATCTTCAGCTTCTATTGCTTTTTGGCAATAACTATATCTTTATTGATCTTGTATTCTGTATGGTAGTAAAAATTCTACTTCTTTTAAGTTTTGCTACTTTTATGACACATATTTTCACATTTATAGCTTCTGTCTTCAGGTAATAAACATCTAACATGCTCTAAAACCATTATTTAAATTTTATAAAACTTATGTTTTAACTTTGTTCAAAAGGCAAAAAAAAATATTCGTGTCTGAGGCATAATGTGTCTTTAAGATTGTCATTGAATACTTTATCATTAGTTTCGCAATTGTTCGTTCTTATACTGTCGTCATTATCATTATCTGTAAAATAATTATTTATTGGTGAGATGGACGTGAAGGTCTCAACGTTGTCATCTTCATCAACACTTATGTCACTTCATAAGAATAATTACGAAAATGTTCCTCATGTCAATCAGCCTAACGTATTCAACTGATTGACTGCAATACAGAATACATGTTTTTGTTAACGTTAAATGCTTACACTTGAATCCTGCTCCTCGGTAAACGATGACGCTGTTACTGATTTGCAACGGGATAAGGGAGGATAAAAATATGTCATAGAATTTGCATAATGTTAGAATATCGAAACATACTCTAGATTGCTTCGTTTGTTTGTTCGTTTGTTTTTCTATATTTTTTATTTTCTTTTTTGTTTCTCTGTTTGTTTGTTTAATTACAATTAGTGCTAATTAGTTGAAACAATAATCAAATAACAATAGTGAATTTTATTTGAGATTCAACAGATTTGCATAACATGTGTAACAAAGTTAAAAATAAATATTTAAAAGCATGATCCTTCAGTTAACAATCACTATGACGCCAATATATCAAGTTATTTTCTGAAGAGGCGAACCGTATCAATTTAGTTTCAATTAAATCACTCGGTCCTTGAAAATGTATAATAATGACGCTTTAAGATCATTAAGAAACCATTCAGATTTCAATTGGACACGGAAATGTTCTTTTCATTACAAACATTACCCTATTTGTACAACGAATACTTTCAATTATACAATTTGGTCCAGTCTGAAATACATTCATTTTTGCCATGCATTGTGTTTTGATTTCAATTTCGTAATAAATAAGTTCTTTGCCTTATTTTAATAATTTGAAATTGATTTCTCATTTTTCTCATGGATGTTATAATTATTGTGTTCTGCAACTTTTTGCAGAATTTACGCCAGAAAGCGAAACAATTTTCGCAATTAACGACACGTTAAGCCTTAATAGCATTAATTTGTCTGAGATATATCTTTATTAACGTCCTTAATAATCCGGTATAAATAGCTACATACCCATTGTATTGCATTGATAGGACTGAAGACATTTCAATATGCAGTATTTGGTATTCCTTCAATTAAACATCATGCCATAGACATGATGTTTTGTCAATTTCGTTTTAGAATGGAAATAAATAAAACGTTCCAAATTCTAAAACAGCTGTGTTGTATGTTTTGCTGTAACAGTAACTTTTTGAATTGACGTCATGTAAGCCTATCAGATTGCTACTATATGTCATGAAACATTATTTAATTACTTGAAGTATCTAAGGCAATTAGATTACATATTATTAAAAAAGGGTACAACGTCCAATTTATATTAACATTTCGGTCTCTCACAAACAGCTAAAAGAACATATTTCATTTTTAAAGACACTTAATTTGTTTTCATGAAATAACTAAAATATATTTTATCCTACTAGAAATGAAAACAAAATAACAACATTTATTTTTCATTGAGAAATAAAAATGCACGTGCTTTACTAATTACTTCTTTCTATCACTTCTTTATATCAAAACGCAAGAAAGACAAAGTCAATTATGATACTGTTGTAAATTGATGAAAAGCAGTTTTCAAGGATTTAATCATGAACTTATATTACATTTTTATTGCTCAAAACAAAGCCAAATTTTTAATTGCATTGCCTATTTCAGATTAATTTTGAAATCAATCAAAATAACATGAATACTGTGTATTTTTAGTTTAGTAAAAGCATATAATACATTCAAAACATAATCAATACCACTTAACATTGAAACAACAATAAATTGGAACAACAAAGAATGCCTGTGCAAGCATATGGTTTTATTATTGCCATAAAAACAAAGATATAAGGAAATTTGATATGCAGGAAAGCATTGAAACAGCTTGACAGAAACCTTAAAATTCAATAAAATACTGACAAGATAATATCATTTGGGCTTTTGATCATTTTATATATATTGTTATTAGATAATACAATTGCTTAAATTTTCATGGTCTTCAAAATGTTTCAATTGAACATCGTTAGATAATACAATGCGATCGCTTTTTATCAGCCCACACAAAGTTATAAAGATATTGTTGTGATGCTCTAAAGCGTTTCATTATTTTACTATGCTATTATTATTCCAATTATATATCATATTACTTTAGGAGACAAAGTTATAAAATTAAAGATTTGAAAGGTAGTATTTGCACAGACGATAAAATAAATAGCTATCTCGAATCCTATTGAATGGTTAAAATTTCCTATAAAGCTATTAGTCTACAAAATACTTCCATCAAACACCTACTAGGATCTTACCAGTAGACTTGTGTTCTCAAAAGGCACAATAAATGTAAAGGTATGTTTCAAATCAGTTTGATGTTGTATTTAAACGGATTGGCTAAATCCATTGCATTAGAACCTTTAAAAATTATATCAATTGTCGGTATTATTTTAAGCAGAGATGTATCTTTTTTTTTTTAATTCAAATTTTGAAAATGTATCGTTTTACTATTTTCAGATTGATTTTTAATGGAAATGTGATAAGGACGGAGTACCTGCCTACATAAGGTAACGTTTGTTTCTATATAATATTGAGAGAGAAAGAATCCACAAAGAACATTAATATAGCACAATTGAAAATGTTGCAGATTTGGTTTGATTAAGCCTGTTCATGAACGTTCATTTTCAAAATGTTTTGCATCAAAAGAGCTCAAGAGTAAAGAAATAACTTTATTTACAGATACTGAATCCGATCTATTTATTAACATTTTTTTCAAATAACGACATTGATTTTGTTTGCGTGCAAGTTTATTATCTATCACAAATTACAAGCTGTTATTTAAGTAAATCCTCTTTAATACTATTTGTAAAAATAATTTGCACTTAAAGTATTAATTGAGAAAAGGAGATATTTTTGTATGTATTACGTGTGCTTAGATGAAACTTTCTCGAATGAAAAACTAGCTTCAATGACACAACAAATTATTTTGAAACCTAGTTTAATACCTCTCCTCTTTATCTTGAATCCATGTTTAAAAAATGTGGACTTGAATGATTAGAAGTGTTTTAACGAGCAAAATTGACTTTTACAAAATCATGTTGTTTATATTATTATTATTTTTTAAATAAGTTAAGATCAGTAAGATCACAAATATGTAAACGTAAACTTTTTACAGATTTTGTACCTGAAGTTAATATGTATTTGTCTACTTCAATTGATTGTCCTTAAAATTGAGTTTCTTAAACTTTAGAATATTAAAACTTAGTGATTATAGTATCATATTATAGTTCATTGGTAATACACCAAAATCTCCCGATTAAAAAATATAAGCTTTCCCTTTTGAAAAGATAAAGTTCCATGACAATAAGACGATTATTCAGTTATTCAGCAAAGTCGATTTGATTAATGCAAATTAATTTGAAACTCAAAATGCAATACAAACAACTGTTATATGTTTTGTGAAATATATTTCAAAACATTTTGAAGGCTTAAAGAAAAAGGACATTTAATTAAGATATAAAGGCAAACCAATAAGTAAAGTTCATTCCCAGTCTGATTGATAACTTGCAAACAGTACACTGCAATGCATATATTCTCACGCTCCAAGCACACACTTACAGTACATAATTTAATTTTGAGCTATAAAAATTAGGAGAAAAACAACAAGTTACTTATGGAAAATATCTTGTGTCGCTTTGTTCCTTTATTTGTTTTCCAAAATTGATTTATATTTGTACGAAAATATGTACTCTTCCTATTAAATTTTACAAGTTATGTGACAAGAGGCACTGATATATTTGTAGAAATAACACTTCCGTATACGTTTACAAAACTTCATACAAGCTGTTAAAATGTCTTTTCAAATATATCTAAAACGTTTTAAGACTTAGATAAAAAGGAAACTATCTTGCATTATTTAAGAAAATCAATAGGAAAAGTTGACTCCCAGTTTAATTGATTACTTGCACACCACCATACACAGTAATGCAGTTATTCTCACGCTCCAAGCACATTCTTACTAGACATAACTAAATTTCTAGCTACACATAGCAGGAGAAAAACGACCAATTACTTTATTTGTATTTCGATTTTCCTCTATTTTATTTTACAAAATGATTTATAATTGAAGAATAATGTACCGGTATATTAATTTATTCTTCCTGTTGAAAATAACTAGTCATTTGTATAGGGACACATAATATATTTGTATAAAAAACACTTCCGTATTCAATTTCAAAACAAACCACCGAAACTCCAGGCAGCAAAAAAAATACAAATGAATATCGCAGACATCTGCTATATATCGTGAATCGTATATTGTTATTGTACCTTGATCAGAAAATTCATCGAAACATACGTGATTACTCGTACATTATACATAATATTTAATTCGTTATGCTAATGTTGGTCGCTCCTTAATGAAAAAGAACGTTTTTGTGTTAGTTATAATAGTAGATGAAACCCCGGAAGTCAGTAGGTGCTTGGAGCACATGTATTTCAGCAACGATGCTACATGATAGAAACTTATAACTTTTATTAGCTCACCTGTCACAAAGTGACAGGGTGAGCTTTTGTGATCGCTTTTCGTCCGGCGTCCGTCCGTCCGTCCGTCGTCCGTCCGTCCGTCCGTCCGTCCGTCCGTAAACTTTTGCTTTAAATGACATCTCCTCATAAACCACTGAGCCAATTTCATCCAAACTTCACAGGAATGTTCCTTTGGTGGTCACCTTTAAGAATTGTTCAAAGAATTTAATTCCATGCAGAACTCTGGTTGCCATGGCAACCGAAAGAAAAATCTTTAAATATCTTCTTTTAAACAACCCTAAGAGCTAGAGCTTAGATATTTGGCATGAATCATCTTCTAATGAGTGTCTACCAAGTTTGTTCAAATAAAAGCCCTGGGGTCAAAATTGGGCCCGCCCCAGGGGGTCATTGATTTTCCCTATATGCATATAGTAAAACCTTAAAAAATCCTCTTTTAAAGAACCCAAAGAGCTAGAGCTAAGATATTTGGCACGAAACATCTTCTAGTGAGTGTCTACCAAGTTTGTTGAAATAAAAGCCCTGGGGTCAAAATTGGCCCCGACCCAGGGGGTCATAGATTTTCCCTATATGCATATAGTAAAAACTTAAAAAATCTTCTTTTAAAGAACCCGAATAGCTAGAGCTAAGATATTTGGCATGAAACATCTTCTAGTGAGTGTCTACCAAGTTTGTTCAAATAAAAGCCCTGGGGTCAAAATTGGCCCCGCCCGGGGGGGGGTCATTGATTTTCCCTATATGCATATAGTAAAAACTTAAAAAATCTTCTTTTAAAGAACTGTTAGAGCTAGAGCTTAGATATTTGGCATGAAACATCTTCTAGTGCATGTCTATCAAGTTTGTTCAAATAAAAGCCCTGGGGTCAAAATTGGCCCCGCCCTAGGTGGTCATTGATTTTCCCTATATGCATATAGTAAAAACTTAAAAAATCTTCTTTTAAAGAACCCAAAGAGCTAGAGCATGAAACATCTTCTAATGAGTGTCTACCAAGTTTGTTCAAATAAAAGCCCTGAGGTCAAAATTGGCCCTGCCCCGGGGGGACATTGATTTTCCCTATATGCATAGAGTAAAAACTTTAAAAATCTTCTTTTAAGGAACCGTTAGACCTAGAGCTTAGATATTTGGCATGAAACATCTTCTAGTGCATGTCTATCAAGTTTGTTCAAATAAAAGCCCTGGGGTCAAAATTGGCCCCGCCCCAGGGGGTAATTGATTTTCCCTATATGCATATAGTAAAAACTTAAAAAATCTTCTTTTAAAGAACCCAAAGAGCTAGAGCTAAGATATTTAGCATGAAACATGTTCTAATGGGTGTCTACCAAGTATGTTCAAATAAAAGCCCTGGGGTCAAAACTGGCCCCGCCCCAGGGGGTCATTGATTTTCCTTATATGTGTATAGCAAAAACTTAAAAATCTTCTTTGAAAAAACCCAAATAGCTAGAGTTTAGATATTAAGCGTGAAACATCTTTAAAAATAAATATCTACAAAGTTTGTTTAAATAAAAGCCCGGGGGTCAAAACTGGCCCTGCCCCAGGGGTGTCATTGTTTTTAACTATATGTGTATTGTAAAAACTTAAAAAATCTTCTTTTAAAAAACCCAATGAGCTAGAACTTAGATGTTTAGCATGAAACATCTTCTTATGGGTGTCTACCAAGTCTGTTCAAATAAACAAATAAAAGCCCTTGGGTAAAAATTGGCCCGGGGGGGGGAAGGGGGGCTATATACAGGTGAGCGACCTCAGGGCCATCATGGCCCTCTTGTTATTATTCAATTCGTGTTTGGTGTTTCATTCAAAGCTTTAGTTTTTATGAACTATTAGATGTTAATCTTATGTTCCCGCCATCATCATGCGTAGTGAGAATTTTTTTAAATTGCACTTCAATATATCTTTATAGTGCCTTCACAATATTCCAAATTTTCCAAAAGAAAAATACACGCTTTGCGAGATAGACATTATGTTTTGCAGTTATTTTCAAGCGCTTAGCATTTACTAAACAGAATTTGAAGTTCAAAACTAACAGACATTTGATGTGATTCTCTGAAATATATACAACAATAATATATAAAATCCATATTGATATATTGGTAGCATTAACTTTGAAATAAAAACGTCCATGCTACGTAGTTGCTAAAATGTCTGCTTAAAGGTAAACGACATACACAATTTAAAGAGGTTTTATTAATTAACAAAATTGTTTCATTTGGACATTCTCCATAGGTTTTGTTAAATGTTTGCTTAGTGTAAGCATTTTTAAACACAAATTTAATGAAGTTTTATATAAGAAATATATATAATATAATTTAGAAGGCAATCGGCTGTAGACTTTCCGGCACCATGTGACATATAATACTTGGAGCATCAGTTTAAGATAAAACTTGTAAAATCTTTCATCATCTGCTGGTAAAACTCGGATGTTATAAATCAATACGTGAATAAAAAAAAGAATCGGAATTAAAAGCAACTCATCAAGTGTTAATGATTTACAATAATTTTACATCAGTTCAAATTGTACTTATTTTACGTTTCGTTTTAGATATACATTATGCCGGGTATCGTCTTAAATTGATACCTAGGACTCAATCGAGACGGATATGTTTTTGATTGAGCCTGTATAAGAAGAAGGTTTATTTTAATTTTAATCATTTAGATAACGATTTTGCGAATCATATTTTGTATGCAAATATGAACAAGTCCTGATTCACTTATGTAAATTGAAAAAGTAAAACCTTATCTGTAATATGTTCTCGGTTGCCAATGAATAATGGACATTTCTGCCATCGTCTACAAACTACGTTATTTGTATATAATTATTTAAACTATTTACGTAAAAACTTGGTAAGTAGTGTAATAAGTTATTGTCAAATCGCTACAGACATTGTTCAAGAGGGCAAACGTATTGCTCAGGTTATTTTGAAAGGCAAATGTCTACTTCTATTTTAAATAAGGAAATGAAACAACGTCGTAACACAAACGTTTAAAAGAGAAATATATCTTTAATGGGTAGATGGGAATGTCCTTCTATAATATTATTATTCTTATTATTATTCTTCTTCTTATTATTATTATTATTATCATTATTATTATTATTATTATATTGCTAGTTGCTAAAAGGCATGCCTGTCTTTGTCAAACAATCTCAAAATAATTTAGTCCACTTTTGTCTTTTTTCTCTGGATTAGTATACAATAACCAAATTTACTATGTAACGTAGATGACACGTCCAAGATTCTTATATCAGCATCGTAAACGTTTATAAAAAATATTGTTATTCTAATAACTAACTTCTACATGAAGAATTGTGTTTAAAAATATTTTAAAACGTTTGAATCACAACCGTCCTGGTTTGAAAATATGAACTTGCAACATTTGCCCTGTGCTTTGCTTCCTCTAAGATTTTGAATATTTACAACGTATATGGTTTTAAAAGTCACTGAATAGTAAAAAATGTAACAATTGCTTTTAATAATTTTAAGAAATATCTTGAATTATTCCAGACCAATGAAGAAGAAAAGGAAATTTACACACGAACACAGGGAAAACGTGTGGATTATAAGTAAAATAGTCATTGCATTTTTACTAAAACAATATTGTCTATAGTAAGATCCTAAAATCTAATATATTCATCCTCAGATTTTAATTGACAATCTATAAATGTCACAGACGACATATTTTGCACTCCCCACCAAATTTCCTCAATATGTTCGCTAAGTTGCCAACAAATTTGTTTCATTAATTTTGTCAAGGAATCTACTTATCTAGAAAATACTTTGATTCCAAGGCAATATCAAGACATAATGAACAATCGACAACACATTCGATAGCACCATTGCTCGGTCTGAATTGAGAAAGATACTCGTATTTATTTATAAGGGTAAGTAAAAAGTAAACTTGATGTAAGAAAGCACAATTTTATGATTACATTACATATCTAAGGTGATTACACAAAGTTTGCAAGTTTATAAATCAATTGCAATATGCGAACTATGCATTACATCAATGAGATATCATTATCATTCATAATTAATACGCATGTGTTGTCTTCAATTCAAATCTGTAATGTATTCAAATACATATATATCGCAGGATCTGTATATCTGAAATATCACTTAACATAACCGCAGTTCCAAATATAACAAATGTATGAGTAAATAAGAGCTTATCCTTAAATTACCAACGATTATTAAAATTTAAAAATTCGCTGTCAGTTTGTATTACATTGGCAAACGATGAAAATACCTTGGGGACTGTGATTTAGACATTATTTTGAAAGAATATGATTCATATTGACAATATAATACTATTGTCTAACTCTATATGCATGTATATATACTGTTTACTTAATACAAAGAATTTGAAATAATATAAATCAACAAATGACCATTGAAATCCCGAAAGTCAGTAGGTGCATCGAGCACATTTCAATGTATTTCAGCAACGATGCTACATGATAAATGTTATGTTTTTGTAACTTCTAAGTTTTAATATTGTTGAAGATAGTGTTTGGTGTTTCATTCAACGCTTATTTTTTATGAACTGATAGATGTTAATCTTATGTTCCCGCCATCATCATGAGTATTGAAAAAAAATTAAATTGCACTTCATTATATGTTTATAGTGCCTTCACAATATTCCAAATTTTCCAAAACAAATACAAGCTTTTCGAGATAGCCAATATCCTATGCAGTTATTTTCAAGCGCTTAGCATTTACTAAACAGAATTTGAAGTTCAATTTACCAGATGTTAGTTGTGATTCTCTAAAATATATACAAAAAATATGTAATCCATTTTGATATATTGGTATCATAAACTTTGAAAAGATATTTATCCTTTCAAAACTTGTCTTCTAAAAGGTAAAACTTGTAAAATCTTTCATCATATGTTATAAATCAATATAAGAATAAAATAGAATTGGAATCAAAAGCAACTCATTGATTATTTATGATTTACAATTACCTTTACGTCAGTTCAGTGTGTACACATATAACGTTCGGTTTAGATATACATACCGAGTATCGTCTTTAAAATGACGCGCAAGAGGCAATCAGAATGGCCATGGGTATGTTTCGGATTAAAGATCCTGTATGTTGTAAATAAGGTTGTAACAACACCTAAGTGAAATTTTATATATGTTTATAATTATTCTTCTAAAACATTCTCCAAAAAATAATATGTTAAATAGTTTATACGCATTATATGTAATCTTTAGAATATATGCATTCTTTTCTTATTGAAAAATTTGGCTTATACTTTATCGAAAATGAATTTCTAATTACCTCCCTTTATTTACATGAAATGAAAAAGCATCTTATTTATAATACGAAACCATAAAAAAATTTGAGTTACAGGATCCTTATGCGCGTAAAGAAGGAGCTTTCAATATAATCTTAATCAATTACACAGTGATTTTGCGGGATCCATATTTTGTATGCAAATATACACAAGTCCTTGTTCACTTATGTAAATTGAAATTACGCATCTACGAAGAAAAACCTTAAATCTAATATCTTTTGTTTGCCAATGAATTATGGGAATTTGTACAAACTACGTAACTTGTAATGGGTCATTGGCCTCGTAATAAATAAAATTATTTAAAACGTGTACGGCAGGAACTAGGTAAGTGATGTCATAGATTCAGGTCAAATAGTTACAGACATTGAACAACAGGACAATCATATTGCTAATTAGAACATTTTGGAAAGCAAATATCTATATATGTTCCAAATAAAGAGATGTAACAATGTCGTAACACACACGTTTAACAGAGAAATATAACTTTAATGAGTCAATTGGAATATCCTACGATAAGATTATGATTATAATTATTATCATTATGATAGTGCTATTTGCTTAAAGGTATGTATATCTTTAATAACCATCTCAAAATAATTGTGTATACCTTCGTCTATTTACTCTGGATTAGTTTACAATAATTAAATTTACCATGAATAACGTATCATTCATTTTGACTATCACGTAAGTTCCACGTCATAGATTCTAATATCGCCATCATATGAATAATATGTGAACGTTTAAAACATATTCGTTATTCAAATAACTAACTTCGAAATGTAGAATTGTGTTTAAACATATTATACGAGTAAACGTTTGAATATGTACTACCACCAAAGTTATCAAACTGATTTAATGGAATTGAACCTGCAATATTGTGTTTTGCTTCCCCTAAAGTTTCAAAAATTTACAACGTATATGGTTTTAAAAGTCACTGAATAGTGATTAATGTAACAAATGATTTTTAAAATATATAGAAATATCTCGAATATTCCAGACCAATAAAGAAGAAAGGAAAATTAACACATGTACACAGGGAAAACATTTGGATTATAAGTAAAACAGACATTGCATTTGTACTGAAACAAAAGTGTCTATAGTAAGATCATAAAATGACATATTCATCCTCGGATTTTAATTGACAATAAACGACAATGTACAAATGTCACAGACGACATATTTTGCTTTATTCACCAAATTTCCTCAATAAGGTCGCTAAGTTGCCAACAAATTTGTTTCATTAATTTTGTCTAGGAATCTACTTATCTAGGAAATACTTTGATTCCAAGGTAATATAAAAATCGACAACACATTCGATAGCACCATAGTTCGGACTGAATTGAGAAAGATATTTATGTGAATAATTGAAAAAGAAAACACAACTTTATGATCTTTATAACAAATCTAAGGAGATAAAGCAAACTTTATATGTTTATAAATCAGTGTTATCAAACTATGCCTTAAATGCGCATTATGCCTCAACAACAAATAAAGTTTACTCTTTTAGAAACGGCAAACAAATCCTTTTATGTCCAAATAAAATAAGAATTGTAAAGAAGAATACCTGAAGAAGTAGGACAAATTTTAAATAATTTGTCATAAAAGTAGCAAAATTTAAACAAAGTAGTATTTTAATTTTCATACAAAATACTAATACTCACCGCCAAAATGTAACATATATGTGATAACTGAGTGAAAATATCAGCTTATCCTTTAATTACTAACAACTTTTATCATCTTAACTATGGATATTTCGCTGTCAGTTTGTGTTATATTGGCAAACGATTATAACACCATGACGAGTGTGATTCAGATATTATAGTGAAAGGATATAAATCATAATGTAATATTTTTGTCTGAATCCATATGCATGTAAGTGTACTGTACATTTAATACAAAGAATTGTTAATAATATAAATCAACAAAAGTACATAACGATAATTTGTTTTAGCTAATAAGAATTGATTAAAAATCAGAATTGTTTATTCATATAATACAATGTAGTAGTTAATTAACCTCATTTTGTCCTTTTGGTCTACTTATCCTTTGGTTTCGGACAATAGTTTGACCTTAAAAAATTAACAGTGAATCATGCGCTTTTCTGTATACCAATTTACTTATGCATTTAAACAAGATTGAATTGACCGGTCACAAAGTATATTGACTTGCTTTCACAACATTTTTCCTCGTTATTGTTTTGTAATGCTTTTCTTATATAGAACTCACTTAGGTATTTGAATATTCTTAGTCAAGTAGATTGTGAAACGAAAATATATCGCAAGCTTCAAATGATTTTGTACATATACAGACCAAGATTTTTTACCAACTTTCAAATTATCAAATTGGTGTTCCTTCCGCGAAACGTCCTAAATAGAAAAAGTATATCTGACGATATGGTTACCATGGCAAATGACCCAAATTCCATTCAAATACATCCTTTTGGCATTCCTTGTCTTATTTAGCCCATAAACTTTTGTGTGCCTCGTGACACATGTGATTTATTGAGTTATATCTTAATCGAATTTCTAATATGAGAATTGTTTTCCTTTCCCTTTGTGCTAAATTAACTTTCTGATTAATGTCTTTTGTGTCATATTGCATAACATGGCCCTGTTTTTGGTTAATAAAAAACTGAACTATCGGTGTTCAAAATGTCTAGCATTTCAGGAAATATGAAAAATATTTGCAGATGCCCTTGTATATATAGGTTTTATGTGGATATGACGTCAATGGATTTGGTGTTGTATAAGATAAAAACAATATTTCTTCCCCGTATTAATGTTTATTTTGTGTTAATTTGACACACCTGTTTGTAAAATAAACGCTTCTATGTAAATGATCTTACTATAAAGAATATTGTTTTTGTACCAATGAAATGTCTGAATGTCTGTTTTACTTATAATCTACACGTTCTCCCTGTGTAGATGTGTACATTTTTATGCTCCCCGGAAAATTTCGGGGGAGCATATAGTCGTCGGGTTGTCCGTCCGTCCGTCAGTCCGTCCGTCCGTCCGTCCGTACGTCCCAACTCGTGTCCGGCCCATAACTTATTTATTTGAAGTCGGATTTTAAAACTATTTCACAGAAATGTTCACCATATTCAGACGACGTGACGCGCGCAACATTTGGGTCGCTACCTTGAAGGTCAAGGTCACAGCATGACCTTGCATCAAAATCGTGTCCGGTCCATCACTTCTTTATTTGAAGTCGGATTTTAAAACTATTTCACAGAAATGATCACCATATTGAGACGACCTGTCGCGCGCAACATTTGGGTCACTACCTTGAAGGTCAAGGTCACAGCATGACCTTGCATCAAAATCGTGTCCGGTCCATAACTTCTTTATTTGAAGTCAGATTTTGAAACTACTTCACAGAAATGATTACCATATTGAGACGACGTGTCGCGCTCAAAATTTGGGTCGCTACCTTGAAGGTCAAGGTCACAGCATGACCTTGCGTCAAAATCGTGTCCGGTCCATAACTTCTTTATTTGAAGTCGGATTTTAAAACTATTTCACAGAAATGATCACCATATTGAGACAACGTGTCGCGCGCAACATTTGGGTCCATACCTTGAAGGTCAAGGTCACAGCATGACCTTACATAAAAATCGTGTCCGGTCCATATCTTCTTTATTTGAAGTCGGATTTTAAAACTATTTCACAGAAATGATCACCATATTGAGACGACGTGTCGCGCGCAACATTTGGGTCGCTACCTTGAAGGTCAAGGTTACATTATGACCTTGCATCAAAATCGTGTCCGGTCCATAACTTCTTTATTTGAAGTCGGATTTAAAAACTATTTCACAGAAATGATCACCATATTGAGACAACGTGTCGCGCGCAACATTTGGGTCGCTACCTTGAAGGTCAAGGTCACAGCATGACCTTGCATCATCAAAAACGTGTCCGGTCCATAACTTCTTTATTTGAAGTCGGATTTTAAAACTATTTCACAGAAATGATCACCATATTGAGACGATGTGTCGCGCGCAACATTTGGGTCGCTACCTTGAAGGTCAAGGTCACAGCATGACCTTGCATCAAAATCGTGTCCGGTCCATAACTTCTTTATTTGAAGTCGGATTTTAAAACTATTTCACAGAAATGATCACCATATTGAGACAACGTGTCGCGCGCAACATTTGGGTCGCTACCTTGAAGGTCAAGGTCACAGCATGACCTTGCAGCAAAATCCTGTCCAGCCCATAACTTCTTTATTTGAAGTCAGATTTTAAAACTATTTCACAGAAATGATCACCATATTAAGACTTCGTGTCGCGCCCAACATTTGGGTCGCTACTTTGAAGGTCAAGGTCACAGCATGACCTTGCAGCAAAATCCTGTCCAGCCCATAACTTCGTTATTTGAAGTCAGATTTTAAAACTATTTCACAGAAATGATCACCATATTAAGACAACGTGTTGCGCCCAACATTTGGGTCGCTACTTTGAAGGTCAAGGTCACAGCATGACCTTGCAGCAAAATCATGTCTAGCCCATAACTTCGTTATTTGAAGTCTGATTTTACAACTATTTCACAGAAATGATCACCATATTGAGACAATGTGTCGTGCACAACATTTGGGTTGTTTTTACACTTTGAACTTTGCCTGTGACATAACTCTGACACTACAAGAGGTATACTTTCCTGTGTCTAAAATCTATTCGGGGAGCATCACCCGGTTCAACCGGCTCTTGTTCTTCTTTATTTGTCTGGAATAATTCTAGATATTTCCGAAACATTGTTATATGTCTTTTGTTGACAATCTCTGTAACCAATGCAAAAATGTTTTCATAATTGTTGTTCAATCATGATACGTTACATAATATTTTACATTGGTTTTATTAAAAAAATAAATAAATGGTTTATATATCATAAAAGAACTAGAAAACACTATTAACCAAGTATAAAATCGTAAATTAGCAATGTTTCGATATGTTTATTTACATTTTCTGATTCTGTTCAATAATACTGTCAATATAAAATTTAAGTTTTTAGTTAATCACCCATATACAAGTATCCATTTGGTGTATTCACAACGGTTTCATAGTCTAAAATGTAAACATTAATTTGTAAATTGGTTTAAAAAATGACGTAAAGATAATGACATGTTGAGCTAAAACAACACGTACAACTACACTTAGAAAGCTTGTATTCAAATTGAGAGGTAAAGATTGTTAATCACCTTGGTGTCTTTTCGTATTTGTTGGACGATGGCG
This sequence comes from Ruditapes philippinarum, assembly GCF_026571515.1. Lineage (NCBI taxonomy): Eukaryota > Metazoa > Mollusca > Bivalvia > Venerida > Veneridae > Ruditapes > Ruditapes philippinarum. The sequence goes on from NW_026866999.1 coordinate 780,005, forward strand.
AGTCAAGCTTTAGTCGAAAATGTTTACATTTATGGTGACATCCGGTCGGGGATGTGGCCTGTCATGCTTGGTGTCCTGCTTGGCTCCTTGCTGGTAGTCGTGTGTTTGGGATGTATTTGTTGAATACCACCATTCCTTGTTGATCTTGTGTCCACATTTATTTTAAGTACAATAATCATATACACGTTTTCTGTGTTATATTTGCCCCTTTATGAGACCATAATAAGTAAAAAAAGTAAAAAAGTTAAAAAATAAATTTGTGATATCATTCGTAAAACAATAAAAACATTTTTTTTTTTTGAAAAAAAAATAGGTTCTAGGAAAAGTTTAATCAATATAATTGTTGCAACAAATTTGATATTTTCTCATGTCTTTGTTACTTGCTAGTATGCGGGTTTCGCATTGTGAAATAAATGTTTTATAGTAGAAAACTATAATAATTACTTTTGGAGGTTTCTTAAATAAATAAGCCAGCATATCTTATTATGGGTAGAGAATCTTTCCCCTTACTTTTTAAAATATTTTACGCTGATCTTTGCAATGCAATATGATATGAATATGATATCAAATGAAACAGCAATTTCAGTTCTAATGCACAAATAATTGATTTATAATTCCTGTAACACAATGTATTAAACAAACCTTTAGCGGCAGTTGATCCACCAGATGAGTAATGGTTCCATATCAGAAATTGCATTTGTCTATTTAATAGTCGTCGTGACATTAGTAAATGTTATGATTCATTTTCAATCATTTCATTTTCCCACAAAGGCATGTGGGTGTAACAGTGTACACTTTCTTTATCAGATTTTGTTTGTTGTGTCATATTTTAGTATCATAATTTACCATTGAGATATGATGCAAGTTAAGCACATTAACATCGACATGAAACGATGTCATCATACTTTTAAAGAGTAAGCGTGTATATCGTCATTAGTCCAAAACGGCTTTGTTTAAGTTATAAAGCTGAATTGAAAATCCATTACATTATTATCATATCAAAGTAAACCTATTATTGAATCCAAGTATACCAAAGTATCACATATCAATTAATATCCCACGAATAATGCACTTACTGAAGGTTTAAGTGAAGTATACAAGCGATTGAAAACTGAGTTACCAACTTCTAGTATTTGAATACCATTGGTATTGAAAACACTATTCTTAATGCCCTTGAGTTAATATATTTGTATAGATTTGGTTTTACTTCAGCAATAAACTAATACAAATTTTATGTATTATTTTCTGTTCATTCCCAAAAAGTTGATTGTTTCCATTTCCAAGCAAGCATCAGTGGATTTTTGAATCACAATCAGCGATCGTTTTCGTTTATGTTTAAATACCTGGTCTTTAAGTCTGAAATATTAAAAAAGAGTCTCATTCAGTCTTTCTCATTTTATTGTACATCCTTGAATGGTTTTACAATGAAAACATTCAACGATTATTAATGCATTTGGTATTATACCATATCAATTAATTTCTCTAAAGAATATGTAACAAAATGAAAACAAACGAGTACAAAGTAAATTATTTCAAAGATTTACATAATATTACATTATCCAAACAAAAATGATGGTTTACTGATCACACATTTATTTCAAATTCCAAACATATAATCTCCTGAAATCTTGCAGGTTTATATACATAATCAGACTTGTGAGAGTTCCTGGCTAGCTATCTTTTTTCATTCAGGACAGACATTAAAAGGCCCAATATGCGTTATATAGATTTCCCAAATTTTAAAGAATTTTATTTATTGTGTCCAGTAAGATTTTCCGAAAAGTTATTCATTTACCAATTAACTGCACCATCTTCTGCTTCTATTGCTTCTTAAGAATAACTTTATCTAAAGTGACTTATTATTCTGTATGGAAGTCAAAAGACTACTTCTTAGAATATGGTAAACATACTCTAGATTGCTTTGCTTGTTTGTTTGTTCGTTTGTTTTTGATTTTGATTTTTTTGATTTGTTTGTTTAATTGCAATCAATGTTAATTAGTTGAAACAATAATCAAATAACAATAGTGATTATTATTTGATATTCAACAGATTTGCATAACCTGTGTAACAAAGTTAGAAAAAAATAATCCTAAAAAGCATTGATCCTTCAGTTAACAATCACTATGACGCCAATATATCAAGTTGTTTTCTGAAGAGGCGCACAGTATCAATTTAGTTTCAATTAAAGCACTCGGTCTATGAAAATGAATAATAATGACGCTTTACGGTCATAAAGAGAACCAATCAAATTTCGATTGCACACGGAAATGTCCTTTTCATCAAAAACATAACCCTAATTTTATAATGAGTACTTTCAATTATACAATTTGGTATTTCTATAAAATTACAACTATAAAGCTTTTCTTTCTTATATACGTCCCTGCTTCCTTGCTTGGTTGCTTGACTATCCTTTTTAACTTCTTGTTTGGTAGATAAAGATAGTTGTAGACAAGGCGGTGACTTTTAACGATTATTATCATATCATTTTTTGTAAATTCATTTAAAACACAAAAATCAATGATCGCTTTCAACTTATGCGTATGTATAAAATGAACTACTTTTTAATATAATAACATTCGATCTTAGAATTATTTTAACCTAAATCGTCTTTTCTTGACTCAATGTTTATCATCATGATAGTTATTGTTTTGATATAATTCGTAGTAGGGAAATTCAAAACTTAATCACAGACAACTGTAACATAAATTGCTCAAATCATGCTATTGTATCATTTTAACCAGAACATATTAATAGACTCGTAAAAAGACTATAACTTACTATCACATGCAAAGAATGACAATTAATATGCCTTTCTATTTCTCCTCAAATTGCAGTAAAAAAGAATTCACAACCCAAAGGATTCTTTTCTGGTACAACCGCAATTTAGGAGCACATTAATCCTGCCATATATTGAAGTAATTGTTTGTACCTTCTTGCGAATGGAATTTAACTAAATCCAATTTCATACATTATCATTTTTCCTTTTCGTACAATGATTTGTTTTATTCGAAAACAGTCTGAAATAGATTCATTTTGTCATGCATTGTCTTTTGATTTCAATTTCGTAATAAATAAGTTCTTTGCCTCATTTTAATAATTTAAAATTGATTTTACTGAGTGCCCATTTTTCTCATGGATGTTATAATTGTTGTCTTCTCCAACATTTTACAGAATTTACGCCAGAAAGCCAGAAATAAACGACACGTTAAGCCTTAATAGCAATAATTTGTCTGAGAAATATCTTTGTTAATTTCCTAAGTAATCCAGTACAAATAGCCACATACGAGTACCAATTGTATTGAATTGATAGGACTGAAGACATTTTAATACAGTATTTGGTATTCCTTCAATTAAACATCATGCCATAGACATGATGTTTTGTCAATTTCGTTTTAGAATGGAAATAAAAAAAGTTCCAAATTCTAAAACAGCTGTGTTGTATGTTTTGCTGTAACAATAACTTTTTGAATTGACGTCATGTAAGCTTATCAGATTGCTACTGTATGTCATTAAACATTATTTAATTACTTGAAGTATCTAAGGCAATTAGGTTACATATTATTTAAAAAGTTACAACGTCCAATTTATATTAACATTTCGGTCTCTCACGAACAGCTAAAAGAACATAATTATTTCCTTTTTAAAGACACTTCATTTGTTTTCATGAAATAACTAAAATATATTTTATCCAACTAGAAATGAAAACAAAATTAAAAAATTATTTTTCATTAAGAAATAAAATGCATGTGCTGTACTTATTATTCCTTTCTATCACTTCTTTATATTATAACGTAAGAAAGACGAAGTCAATTGTGATATTGTAAATTGATGAAAAGCAGTTTTCAAAGATTTAATCATGAACTTATATTACATATTTTATTGCTAAAAACAAAGCCAGATTTTCAATTACATTGCCTATTCAAGATTAATTTTGAAATAAATCAAAATAACATGAATGCCTTCTATTTTAGTTTAGTAAAAGCATATAATATATTCAAAACCTAATCAATACCACTTAACATTGAAACAACAGTCAATTGAAATATCAAAGAACGCCTGTGCATGCATATGGTTTTATTACTGCCATAAAAAGGTATAAGGAAATTTGATTTGCAGGAAAGCATAAAACAGCTTGACAAAAACAATAAATTATTGACAAAATAATATCATTTGGGCTTTAAATCATTATATATATTGTTATTAAATAATATTTTCCATGGCCTTCAAAATTTTTCAATTGAATATCGTTAAATCTGAATATACGATCGTTCTTTATCAACCCACACAAAGTTAAATGGATATTATGGATATTGTTGTCATGCTGCTCTAAAGAGTTTGCTTATTTTACCAATTATATATCATATTACTTTAGAAGACAAAGTTATAAAATGAACAAAAATCAAATGAATGTCAGCACTGACGATATAATAAATAGCTATCTCGTATGCTATTGACTAATTTAAATTTCCTATAAACATTTTAGTCTACAAAATACTTCCATCAAACAACTTAGATCTTACCAGTAGACTTGTGTTCTTAAAACGCACAACAAATGTGTAGGTATGTTTGAGATTATGATTATGTTGTACTTCAATGGATTGTCTAAATCAATTGCAGTAGTACCTTTAAAATTATAGTTGTCGTGATTATTTTAAACACGGATGTATCTGATTGTTTTCAATTCAAATTTTAAAAATGTATTGTTTTATTATTTTCAAAGTTTAAATGGAAATATGATTTTTATATAATAAGGAAGGAGTACCTGCCTACATAAGGTAAACGTTTGTTTTTACATAAAATAGAGAGAGAAAAGTATCCACAAATAACAGCAAAATAAAAAATGTTGCAGAATTGCTTCATGAACGTTAATTTTTAAAAACGTTTTGCATCAAAGAGCTCAACTTTATTTACAGATACTGAAATTCTCCCTGTTTTAAGATCGAGCTCCCATCTATTTATGTGAATCTTACATTCTTTTCAAGGAACACCATTGATTTTGTTTGCGTGCAAGTTTATAATCTATCACAAATTACAAGTTGTTATTTAAGTAAATCATCTTTAATAGTATCTGTAAAGGTAATTAACACTTAACACTTAGAAAGGAAGATATTTTTGTGTGTATAACGTGTGCTTTGATGAAACTTCCTCGAATGAAAAATAGCTTCAATGACACAACAAATTTGTGAAACCTTGTTGTCTTCATTTCCTCTTTATCTTGAATTCGTGCTGTTGAATGAATGCAAGTGTTCATAATGAGCACAATTGGTTTTTACGAAATGTTATTTATTTTTTACAAACGAGACAAGATCAGTAAGTGCACATAAATGTAAACGTTTAAACAGATCTTTTACCTAAAGTAAATGTATTTGTCTAACAATTGATTGTGCTTAAAATTGTTTTTGTTAAACGTTACACTATTAAAACTTAGTGATTATTGTATCACATCGTAATTTATTGGCAATATGCAAAAAACTGACTAAAGTTTCCCTTTTTAAATGATAAAATTCCCTATATATTTGTTTGTTGACAAGTAAAAGATTATTCAATTATACAGCCAAGTCGATTTGATTAATGCAAAATAATTTGAAGCTCAAAATACAATCTGTTAAATGTTTTGTAAAATATAAAAAGGTACGTTATTAAGGCTTAAAGAAAGATGACACCGCTAAGTTATAAAAACAAAGCAGTAAGTAGATTTGACTCCCAGTCTGACTGATTACTTTTAAAGCATACACTGCAATGCAGTTATTATCACGCTCAAAGCACACACTTACAACACATAATTTAATTCTCAGCTATACACAATAGGAGAAAAACAACTTGTGACTTTCAGAATATATCTTATGTTGCTTTGCTCCTCTATTTGTTTTCCAAATATGATTTATATTTGAAGGAAAATGTATATGAAATTATTATTTCTATTAAAATTTACTAGTTATGTGACAAGGGAAACTGTTATATTTTTTTAGAAAAGACACTTCCATAGACGTTTACAAAACAAATGCGATTCGTACAAGCTGTTAAAGTGTCTTATCAAATATATGAAACACAAAAAAAATAAAACATAAATTAAACTATCTTGAATTATTCAAGAAAAGCAATACGAAATGTTGACACCTAGTTTGATTGATTACTTGCAAACCATACACTGCAATACAGTTATTCTCACGCTCCGAGCAATTACTTTCTTGTCATAATTTAATTTCTAGCTATACAAAACAGAAAAACGACTTGATACTTAAAGATGTTTTTTCTCTCTCTATTTTACAAAATGATTCACAACTTAAAGAAAAAGTATATGTTTTTATTCCTCTTGAAAATAACTAGTTATTTGACTGAGACACTGATATTTTTGTAAAAAAAGACACTCCAGTATACAATTACAAAATAAATGACCGAACCTTCAGGCAAAATCATCACACATCAAGAATAAATATTGCAGACATCTGCCATATATCATGAGTCATATATTGTTAATGTACCTAAATCAGAGCGTTCATCGAAACATACGTAATTACATAATACATGTACAAAATATTTGAATCGTTATACTAATATTGATCTTTCTTAAAGCAAATGAACTATTTTGTGTTAGTCATAACAGTGGATGGAATCCAGAAAAGTCAATGGGTGCATCAATAACACAGCAACGATGCTACATGATCAATGTTGTTTTTTCGTAACTTATAAGTATTTTATTAGTGCATATAGTGTTTGGTGTTTAATTCAACGCTTTAGTTTTGTATGAACTGACTAATGTAAATATTATGTTCTCGCCATCATCATGAGTATTGATATGTCATTGTAATATATTATTCTCAAGCTCTTAGCATTCATTAAAAAGAATTTGAAATATACCAGGCGTTTGATGTAATTCTCTGAAATATATACAACAATAATATATAAAATCAATTTTGATATATTGGATATATTGCTAACATTAACTTTTCAAGAAAGTGTTTCATTTGAACATTTCTCCATATGTTTTGTAATTATGCTTCATGTAAGCATGCTTTAACACAAACTTCTTGAAGTTTCTTTTTAAAAAATATATATAATATATATAAGAAAGCAAGCGGCTGTGGACTTTCCGGCACCATGTGGCATTTAATACGTGGAGCATCAGTTTAAGATAAAACTTGTAAAATCTTTCTTCATCTGCAGGGAAAACTCGTATGTTATCAATCAATACTTGAATAAAAAAAGAATCGGAATCAATAGCAACTCATCGGTTGTTTATGGTTTGCAATTAGCTTTACGTCAGTTCAGTTTGGTTCGGTTTTAGATATACATACCGAGTAACGTCATTAAAATGACGCGCAAGACTTAATCAGAATGGGTATGTTTCGGATTAAAGATCCTGTATGTTATAAATAAGGATGTAACAACACCTAAGTGAAATTTTATATATGTATATGATTATTCTTCTAAAGCAATCTCCAAACAATAATATGTTAAATACGCTACAAATGTTTATGGGCATTTTAAGTAATCTTTAGAATATATGCATTTATTTCTTATTGAACAATTTGGCTTAGACTTTATCGCAAATGAATTTGTAATTACCTCCCTTTATTTACATGAAATGTAAATTCGGTAATATCTTTACAAATAATACTTTTTTGACCCTAAAATATTAATAAATCTTTATTTGAGCATCATATTTATAATATAAAACATAAAAAAATTCAATTACAAGATCTTTGCCAATGAATAATGGGCATTTCTGACATCATCTACAAACTACGTTACTTGTTTGTATGGTTCATTCGCCTCGTTATGAATACAATTATTTAAAACGGGTACGACAGGAACTAGGTAAGTGATGTCAAAGGTTCAGGTCAATTAGTAAAAGACATAAAACAAGAGGACAATCGTATTGCTTAGAACATTTTGGAAAGCAAATATCTATTTCTGTTCCAAATAAAGAGATGTAACAATGTCGTAACACAAACTTTCAAAAGAGAAAATGGTAAAATCCTTCTATTAGATTATTATTATGATTATTATCATAGTGCTGGTTGCTTAAAGGTATGTTTTCAACATTGTGTACACTTTTGTCTGTTTTCTCTGGGAAAAAATATTTAATAACTTAACTTACCATGAATAACGTATCATTCATTTTGACTATTACTTAAGTTCCACGTCATAGATTCAATTATCAACATCATATGAATAATAAGTGAACGTTCTAAACATATTCGTCATTCAAATCACTAACTTTAACTTGTATAATTGTGTTTAATTATATTCTAAAACGTTTGGATATGTACTACCACCAAAGTCATCAAACTGATTGAATGAAATTGAACGTGCAAGATTGTGTTTTGCTTCCCCTAAAGTTTCAAACATTTACAACGTGTATGTTTTTAAAAGTCTCTGAATAGTGCAAAATGTAATAAATTTATTGAAATATCTCGAATTATTCCAGACCAATAAAAAAGAAAGGGAAATTTACACATGTACACAGAGAAAACGTTTGGATTATAAGTAAAACAGTCATTGCATTTGTACTAAAACAGTATTGTCTATAGTCATTTTATATAATCCCATTATTAAATATTCATTCTCAGATTTCAATTGACAATCTATAAATGTCACAGACGACATACACCAAATTTCCTCATTAAGATCTCTAAGTTGCCAACAAATTCGTTTCATTTTTTGTCTAGGAATCTACTTATCTAGGAAATATTTTGATTCCAAGGCAATATCAAGACAAAATGAACAATCGACAACACATTCGATATCACCATAGTTCGGTCTGAAATGAGAAAGATATTTATTTTTAAGCGTTATTGAAAAGTAAACTTTATGTGAGAAAACACAACTTTATGATCCACATAACATATCTAAGGAGACTAGACAAAGTTTGTATGTTAATAAATCAGTTGCAATAAGCAAACGATCCATTAAGTACATTCAATTAATGATATTTCATTATCATTCATAACTAATATGTATGTGTTGTCATCAATTTAAATCTGTATACTGTTCAAATACATATATATCATCTGAATTATCACTTAACATAACCACAGTTCCAAATGTAAAAAATGTATGCTAAAGCTGAGTGAAAATGACAACTTATCCTTAAATTACTAACGACTGTTAAAATCTGTACTATTGATACTTCGCTGTCAGTTTGTATTACATTGGCAAACGATGAAAATACCATTGGACTGTGATTCAGGCACTATATTGAAAGGGTATGATTCATATTGACAATATGATACTTTTGTCTAACTCCTTATGCATGTATGTGTACTCTTTATTTAATACAAAGAATTGAACAAAATATAAATCAACAAATGACCATTGAGAACATTTGTCTTAGCCAATAAGAATCGATAACAAATCATGTATATTTATTGATGTTATAGAATGTAGTAGTTAATTAATCTCATTTTGTCCTTTTGTCTACTTATCTTTTGGTTTCGGACAATAGTTTGAACTTAAAGTTGTGTGCTTTTCTGTATACCAATTTAATGACGCCTTTAAACAAGATTGGATTGACCGGTCACCAAGTTTAATGACTATTACAATATTTCTTATCGTTATTGTTTCGTGATGCTTTTCTGATATGGTACACTTGCTTCGGTATATAAAGTAGTTTCAGTCTGGCGAAACGTCCCAAATGGAATAAATACACAAAACTAAAATTTCATTTTAATTCATCTGACGATATGGTTTCCATGGCAAATGACACACATTCCATTTAAATATTCTTTTTGGCATTCCGTGTCTTATTTAGCACATAGACTTTTGTGTGTCTCGTGACATATGGCTGCTGTGCTGAGTTATGTCTTCATCGAATTTCTAATATGAGAATTCTTTTCATTCCCTTTGTGCTTAAGTAACTTTCTGATAAATGACTTTTGTGCCAAATGGCATATCATGGCCTCTCTGTTTATTCATTATACCCTGAACTATCGGTGTTCAAAATGTCTAGCATTTCAGGAAATATGAAATATATTTGCAGATGCCCTTGTATATATAGATTTTGTCTGGATATGACGTCAATGGATTTTGTGTTATAAAATAAAACATTATTTCTTCCCCGTATTAATGTTTATTTTGTGTTAATTTGACATACCTGTCTGGAAAATAAATAGTTTTATTTTAAATGATCTAACTGTAGAAAATATTGTATTTGTACAAATGAAATGTCTGTTTTACTTATAATCACACGTTTTCCCTATGTATGTGACAGTGCGTAAATTTCTTTCTTCTTTATTGGTCTGGAATAATTCGAGATATTTCTAAAAAATGATAAATATCATTTGTTAACCACCTTAATGGTTAATACAAAGAAACTGTTTTGACACTGTTGTGCAATCGTAATATATTACTTAATATTTTACATTGGTTTTATAGAAATAATGCAAAATGATTTATAGAGAAATAAGTACTATATGCCAAGCATATAATGGTACAGTAGCAATGCATCAAACATTTTATTACATATTCTGATTGTGTTCAAAAATATTGTCAATAAAAAGTTATATTTTTAGTTAACCACCCAGATACAAATATTCCATTTGGTGTATTTACAACAGTTAACATTTAACATAAATGCGGTAAATTAGTTTAACATATGATGTTAAGATAATGTGGAATTGAAACAAAACTTCACTAAGTAGACTCGTATCCAAATTTGAGAGATAAAACTTGCTGGTTCATGTCAACACCAGGAAAAACATCTTGGTTTTGGTTTTTTGTATTTGTTGGATGATACTGTTTTTTATGTTAATCTGTATGTCAGATTTTAGCCAAAACATTTTACCATATTGAAAGAGTCTGGTATTAACAAAAAAATTACGACTTATGTGTTTTAGTTACGTCTTTATGAAATATGAAAAAGGCGGAGGTTACAATTAAAAGTGGTAATATCATGTACGAATATAATAAAACATTCACTGTCTGTTTTTACAAAAGTAAATGTAGGATTTCGTAAAATTGTTCCTTATACAAATGTGGCTGCAAAGTTGATATTTATCTAATGTTTTTGTTTACATACCGGAATAATGGCCCGTATTGTGAAATGATGGTGTTATAGTAAAAAGCCACTACTTTTGTAGATTTGCAATTCACTTGAATCAGCAAAATAAGCAATCATATCGTTTAAAGGAAGGGCATCTTGCTCCATATAATAATTATTTCTTGAAAGTTGTGTTTACTTTAAATATTTATCTTTTATCTTTCCAATGCAATCTGATGTTAACATGATATTAAAAGAAATGGAATTTGTTTTAGCAAACAAATCAAATGAGATGTCATTTCTAATGCACTAATAAATGAATTGTATTTCCTGTGGCACAATGCATTAATTAAACCTTTGACATACAATACCGGTAATTGATCCAACATATGCTTATTGGTTTCCATATCAGAAATTGCATTAGTCTATTTAATAGTTGCCATGACATAAGTAAATGTTATGATTCACTTTCAATCATTTCATTTTACCACAAAGGCTTGTGGGTGTGACAGTACACACTTTGTTAATCAGCTTTTGTTTGTAATGTCATATTTAGTATTATATTTTAACATTTTGACAAATTAAGTTAGATATGATGAGCGTTAAGCAAATTAACATCGACATGAAACAATATTGAGTGAACATTCGTCCTCAATCGATATTTCAAAGCTATAAAGCTATAACACTGATTTCAAAACCCATTACATTATTATCATATCAAAGTAGACATTTTATTAAATATCGCAATAAATAATGCACTTGTGTCATAGGGTATATATATTTATTACATTGTATGTTTATTAACCTATACTTAACCGATACTTCCAATAAACTATCCTAGATTCTATCATTTTAAATACACACACATACAAACACAGAGCAAATTATATCAGTTTTGAATAGTACTCTTACAGGGTGTCATATGGAGTTTTTTAATACAATACGCGGGCCAGCTCAACCAGGTAGGCAGTATCAATTCGAAATTTGGGGTTGAAGTGAATGATAACGCAACAAAATATACGATCCTGTAATTATATAAATGAATAAATACAGAAATGGTAAATATATTATATAGCACAAAAATGGCTTTGTTATTGTTTTGAATTTTTGAATAATGGCAGAGAAAGGCGGAAGGAGTTACGATTGGTTCTTGACCCGTGCAAAAGTAAATCGAATTCAACGAAAAGGAGTTTTTAATACAAACAACTACATATGATACCGGCCAATTGGCGGGTCACCTTGGAACGGATATTCCCATCCGAACCGCAAAATATGACAGATATTATTAATCTATACTGATTTATTTTTATAGTATTCTCTATGGAAGTCAAAATACTACTTCTTTTACGTTTTGCTACTTTTAGTACAAATATTTTCACAAACATTACTTTTGTATTCTGGTAATAAACGTCTAGCATGCTCTAAAACCATTATTTAAATGTTATAAAACTCATTTTTGCACTTCCTTAAGGAGGAAAAGTATAATTGTTTCTGAGGCATAATGTGTCTTTAAGAATGTCATTTATTTCTATCATCATTAGTTTCACAAATTGTCCTATACTGTCGTCATCATCATTTGTAAAAGAATTATTTAGTGGTGAGATAGACGGGAGAGTCTCAACGTTGCCTTTTTCATCACCACTTATCTGTCAATTCATAAGAATAAGCACTCAAACTTTCAACATGTCGTTCAGTTGATTGAATACAACAGAAATAGCAGTTCACGTTAAATGATTGGACTAAATTATAGTCTTTGAGTGGGATTAGATGCATATGAATTAATCAAGGTTAGACAGAAACTTGTCATGTTAAATTTGCGCACGTAAAATTTCTAGTCAGTTTGCCAGTAGAAAAGATTTTTTGTACGAAATCCGTATAAATATAACTGTTTCTAGTTCCCTCCACTTCTCGGCCTTTTGGCGTGGTGTTTTTGTTGGTGGTGTTGGTAGTGGTGTTTAAGTTGTTTGTATCTGATAACCCTCGGATCCTTTGAGTAATATTTAATAGTGGATGTGAAACGCAATGCATATAAAAAGAAGGGTAGATTTTACCTTGTAATTTAGATGTTTTTGTTTTTGTTATACAATGTATATTTTAATGTATCGTTTGCTTCAGATACATAAAGACTGTATGAAAATGAAATGTGTAATAGAACTTTTCATGATTTTATAATATGATTGCATTTTAGGTTGTTTCTGGTTTGTTTGTTTCTTAAATTACAATCAGTGTTAATTTAACTCACTAATCAAATAACAGTAATGATTGCTATTTGAGATTCAACAATTTACATAACCTGTGTAACAAAGTAATAAATGATAATCAAACAAAAACAACATTGATTCTTCAGTTAACAATCACAATGACGCCATTACATCAAGATTTTTTCTGAAGAGGGGAACTTATATCAATTTAGCTACAATTTGAGCACTCTGTGTTTGAAAATGTAGAATTATGACGCTTTAAGATCAAAAAGAGAACCAATCAGATTTCGATTGAACGCGGAAATGTCCTTTTCATCAAAATCATTATCATTTTTACAAAGAATACTTTCATTTTTCAAGAGACAGTCTACGCAAAAAGCGTGTTTGATATTTTAGTACATATTGATATTACATGCATTATGAATTATAACTGTAAAGCTGTTATTGCTAACTTTCTTAAATGCTTTCTTCCTTGGTCGTTTGTTTGGTTGCTTGATTATCCTTTTTTTACCTGTCATATGGTTGATTAAAATGCATCAGCAATGTTGAAATAAAGATAGTTGTAGACAGGACGATGACTTGAAACGAAATCATTTTGTAACATTCAGTTAAGAATACAGAAATAAATACTCGATTTACATTGATGCGTATGTTTAAAATGAAGGATTCTTTTTACCATAATAACATTCTATATTACATTTTTTCTAACCTTAAATTGTCCTTTCATCGCTTTATATTAATCCACGTAATATTCATTGTTTTCAGTAGTTGCTTTGATATAAAATTTGTATTATGGAAATTCAAAACTTTAAATTGCAGACAACGATTACAACAATGGCTGCAATCATTCTATTGTATCATTTCATTTGCTACAGTACATACTTATAGTCTCGTAAAAAGACCATAACTTTCTATCACATGCAAGAAATGACAATGAATATGTTTTTCCATTTCTCCTCAAATTGCAGTGAGAATTATTTGAACAATGCAATGGAAATCATTCTGGTGCACGTGCGATTGTAAATAATAAGGATTTTTGGCACAGTCATTCAACCCGTCAAAAACCTATACATGTATTACGAATTTATAATGCAAATTGAAATAGAAATTCATGCATGCTGCATCATCAGTATGTACAGTATATATGGATAAAAAACGTTAAACGGTTCTAATTTCCAATCGACATTTTGTCGTTAAAACTTTACAGTATTTTAAGATTATTCAATAATATGTATTTACATACGCAATAAAATAGTATGTAGATTTTTGTAAAGTGCATGTCATTATTATCAAATACGAGCTACGAAAGAAGTCACCGGTTCACTCTCGGTTTTATTTATTTAACAATTTAGAACCACAATTTAGGAGCACATTGCTCCTGTCCTACATTGTAGTATTTTTGTACCTTAGTGCGGATGGAAATATAACCAAATCAAATTTCAAACATTAAAAGTGTTTTTTTACATGTTTTTAACAATGTTTTTTTTTCTTTTTGAACGCTCTATTCATCCCAGTCTAAAACATATTGCCATTCATTGTCTTTTGATTCCATTTTTTACAATTAGTTATTTGCTTCATTTTATTGTTATAAGCTGATTGCCTATTGTTTAGCTCTAAATGGCTGATATGATTATTTTCTTTTGCAACTTTTTACAGAATTAACGTCCAAAGGGGAAAAATTGTTCGAAATTAAAATGACCATCGAGAAACGACACGTCAAGCCTAAATACCAATCTAAGAAATATCTTTATTAACATCCTTAGAAAACTACTATTAATAGCTACATGTCAATTTAATTGAATTGGTAGGACTTGATGGAAACACTTGAGCATGATGTTTTTGGCTTTTTCGTTTTTGAGTGGAAATAAATGAAAAGTTCCAAATTCTAAACAACTTTGTCGTATAATGTTTTGCTGTGCAAAAACACTATTGAATTGACGTCATGTAAGCCTATCAATAACAGGAGTAAATTATCTTGATATTTATCCAAGTAACGAGTGGTCCCTTAAGGAAAGATAAGAAAACTGCTCTCATCTTTCCCTGATATTTTATCATGGTATGAAATGCTTTTGCATTCCTGTCATATACAGTGTTGGAGGTTTATTCCTGATATTGCGTCGTTATTCTGGTCTGCATTGTTATAGGTTTAGTAAGTACGTATTCCAAGTTTGTTTGATGAATACTTTTTGTCTTCATTGCGGAGTTTGATATTGCAGCGGCTTTGAACGTTTTTGCTGTCTGTCTTTGTAGTTATTATCTTATGATTTCATAAATTCAGAATTTTGCAAAAGGTTACCTTTTGGCTACTTGCAGATAATAATTTGAATATTTCTGTTCACTTATACTTGTTATATGTAATTAGTTTCATAATTGTCAGTACAAGTTTCAAACACATTTGTAGTTGAAAATATTATTTATTTAAAAAAATTGTTGAAATTAATTTTTACACTTGAATATAAGGCAACTTACTTAATGTCATTTGCTTACATGGAATAACTTTAAGATAGTTTCATCACTTTTACAACATTGCTGAAAGTCTATATTCAGGATCATTCATCTCGTTTATCTACCTGCATAGTTAAATTACAATTTTATTAAATGATTTTCTTTTTAATTCCTGCATCGACAGGTCTTCAAGCATTTATGCCATCATGCTCTTTAAAAACATCATACTGTAGAAGAAGACCATTTTTAACACTTTTCTTGTGTATTCATCCCGTAGCGTTTCCTCTTTGGGCTTTCGTAAATCACGAATTTTGTTCAGGTCCTTTAATTTGTATTTCTTGCGCAGACAATTTTTTTAGTATTTATTTGTTTCAGAATGTTCCATAAACATCTTACTCTAAAATCAGCCCGTTTTTTAACTTTTTTTTACTCTATATGGCTACATGTTTTCTCTTATAGTCACTTAAAGTATATTAAGTCCCAAGTTAGGTCCTTATTTCATTTTCCGATAAAAAACACGTTTCATTGTTTGTGCTAACACTTTGTCTAAAAATGTCATTCTCAATAGAAATCTAAAATTACTAAAGAGTCTAAAACCCCCGAAGCGAGCTGACATGAAAACAGATATTCAGTGTTGTCTGGCAGCTGTAAAAGATTGCCACAAATTTCAGTGCTGTTATATTTTCCCTGCACTCCGGGATCATTGCTTGCGATTCATGTTGCTTTGAGGTTTAAATACCGCTTATGCAGGTGCAAAAATTAAATCAACCTTTCTTTTAATTGCTTTTTCGAAGGATGTACCCTTTCCTGAATTATTTCCCTGTTCCATTGTTTCAAGGGTATGTACTATATGTATTCAGTATGACTCTATTCTAAAGCTTAATTATAGTATTTTGAAACCTTTAAACCACTATCTAGGTGTTTAAATTTCAAACCATTATTTACAAATGCCTTATACAAACTCAAAAAAAAATAAAGCATGGCATTGTTCTTTTCATTAGTTTTCCAAATTAGAAGGATATCGAGCGGTTAAATCTCTATGAACTCAAACTTATAAGTACAAATGAGAAAAACTTAATGTTTTAATTTTACAATGCAATTCATATTTGTCATATTTGGCAAGGGACAGAAAATATGATATCAACGATCTGGGAAAGCAAGGTTTCTATAGTCATAAAACAATCATTTTATTAAAAGAACCAATCCATAAATCCTCTTCCCATGTGTCTTAAAGTCATAAAATTTCTTCCAGACATTTATATTTCCACTCATGTCAAATGAAGATCTCCTTATATCAAGATGCATCTATAGTCTCTTTGATAAGATCAGTAAGCATGCGACTTTTTGCATAATAAGTAATTAAATTCAGTAGCATAGAAAATGCTTTGTTTGCCTTGGAGCAGGTGCTGAGAATGAACATTTACTTACACTTAATTAAACTTTGTACAGCTAACTTATCGATAATACGTCAAGAGAGAGACATGGGATTTACGTGTGACACTGCGATAGTCACATTATGTGCTGAAAATAGCATATGTCAGCTTAATACTTGACACATCAATAAGGTGATTTAAACTGTGCGCAGATATATACTTCCTCTAGCTATAGTTCAATTTATATCGTCTAGAAATCTCCCTTTAACAACATCTTCTAACAAGTGAATGAAATATTTTAATTGTTGCATTGCCCACTTGGTAAAAAAAATGTTATCGGATTATTTCGAAAAATTATCAATCGAAACATTGATTGGCATTCTGTCCGTTATAAACAAATCCTCGTTACGAAAGTCAGGACAGCAATTCAATTCTTGAACGGTATAAATGCAGATACAATAAGAACATATGTATGAAAATAAAACAAAATGTAAAGGACCCCTTTGGAGTATTGTCCGTTTATCAATTTGCCTCGCTTCTTTTGAGTTAAACTGCTTTAAATTATGTTTCATGTCAGAGTTAATCTCAGTAAAAACCAACCTATTCATTATTTTGCATTGAGATACATTGTTACTGTAATTAAATTATGTCAAGTGATATCGTCTATTAATAAACAATTCTATGCAATTGGCTAGCGCTCGGCTGCTCGAGTATTTGTCTTATTTTATGTATAGAAAACTGCAGGCACAACCTATCATTTATCCAAGATATTTTTTACAAAATCAAGCCTTGTTGATATAAAATAATTTTTTATTACATGTATGTTACATGCATGATATTCAATTTTATTTATAAACATTTTAATATACTACAACAAAACATTAAATCAGTCATAGGAAAAGTATATATAACTTGTGCTTAACATATTTCAGACATGAATAAGCTATACCACAATATGGTAGAATTAATCATTAATATACAAATAATGATATATCACCTGTATAAAAAAACGAGAATAAAGATCAACAAGGCAAAGGTAACGTTCACAGGAAGCAGCCCCCGACACAACCAAGCCACCACAGCAGACACCTAGACGGTAAAAGGAGGAGAGGGACACGTTATTTGTGAAATAATAAAAAATAAAAAGGGTCCATATGGGAATTAAAGGGACAAGGGCTATAAGGGTAAAAAAGGAGGGGTCTGTTTATAATTTCATTGCTTCCTTATCATATACTGTTAGTTTTGAAGTAGTTCACTTTTATAAGCTTTTTTTCCTTAGGGCGTATTGAAACATCTTTTTTTTAATTATACAATTCAAAGCTTGGTCAATTGTTATAGAAGTGGCTTTGATGATTTTACAGTAAAAAAAAACAGTTTGTTATATGAAAGATTATACATTTTTTTTCCTCAAAGAAAACTTGCTGACATAACGTCATAAAGTCGGTGCAGTAATGCTTTACTTGTAAAATATCTGGAAAAGTATGAACCCGCTTAAGCAAAACAAATCAACAAAATTTCATGAAAATTGCAGACTCGGTTTGATTTCGTTAACAAAGGATTAAGAAAAAATGTGATATCCCTCTCGCCCCACTATCACCGGCTTAAGTGGTATTCTATCTTCAACATTAATGTGCTGGAATCAACGATCCCGAAAACCCAGAAAAAAGGTTAAACAACTAATCTACGTGGAAAAAAAGATTTGTCTACAGGATGTTATGCAAGTGGTATATATTTTATATATTCTAGCAATAATTTATTTATTTACAGGAGTCTTATAATAACAAAAACACTCCTTTTTTAATTGCAAGATTTCTTTTAGCTTTATTTAAGTGTCTACTGAATCTATAGACTTAAATTACCTGAACTGTTGTTGTAAGCAACATAATAAGAACAGAATGTTTGCAGGAAATTATTAAAAACATACAAATTGTTCTTTTGTTCAGCCGCAAACTAAACAGAACTTTACTGAAATGTAAATATACTCATTGTGCATGTTATATAATGACTCATTTACGTATCTAATGAATTGACTAGGCGATGTTTTGTAAGATGTGTTCCATTGACAGACAAAATATGGAAATAATTCCTGATCACCTTCAAATACATAATGATTCAGACTTTAAAATGTGTCGGGAGAAGATAAATACTTTAAATACTTGGATATGATCCAACTGAAGGCGAATTTAAGGACGTGTAGATAGAACATTTTCAAACTATCCTTAGTCTTAGTGTTTTCAAACTGTTATAACAAGTTATTGCATTGTATCATACATGTATTTCAAAACTGATTACATTGTTCAAACGCGTCATGTGCAAACATACATGTATATCGTGAAAGCATTGAAACAATTTTTAAAATATTTGGTTAGGCACACCATGAAGACAAAATAACCATATATGTTATGAATAATTGAATAAATTGAAAATGATTCATATTATGAATATCATGTCATTGTTGTATGGTTTCCTAAAACAAGTTTCACAAAACTGTACAAAAACAACATCATTGATGGTACATACAAATATATTTAAGGAATTTACAATGATCGATTATTTTGAACTGTTCAAAACACACTTGTCAACTTTCTAAACTTTTATATATCATATGCTTCTTTCGAATGTTTCGCAACTCAAATCCACCTTCAATATAAATTTTGTATAGTTCTTCGTGTTAAAGATATTATTTTGATAAAATGCAGCAACAATTTTAGTTTTTCAACTCGTGAAGTTGAAAATCAATGTTCCCTATTTTCTCAACAAAGACTTTAAAAATTGATTTTGAAACTTTTCCATCATTTGAATAACATAAAATGATATAGCATTATTTATGAGCATGCAAACGATATGTCAGGTTTAAGGCATCACTTAGAGGATTGCATTTTCCTGTATCACAATTCATTAGGCAAGCTTTTGACATGACTGTAATAATTGATCCAACAAGTGATTCTTGTCTACTATAGCTTCATGCCGAGTAAGTTTTAGTTCATTCTAAGCATTCGTGAGAGCCCGTAATTATTTTTAATTCAGTTATATACTGGCTGCAAATGCTAAAATAACTGAGCAACCTTTTTCAATTTTGTGCTATTTTCACTATTACGAATAGCATTTGCCGGTAAATGAGACATATGAAATTTTTAGTAAATCAAAATGTGATTTTTCTTGATAAGGAAAATCTGTTGTTGTATCAACGATATTAAGGAAGGAAGATCATCCAATACGACAACACTGATAATTAGGCAGGCTCGGTTTAGTGTTTAAATGTTGAATTCTGCTTAAGCCGGTGCTAGGGGGCGTTGACGGTAACTTGCACTTTCCAGTACCGTCCATGAACAAACAGAGCTTGCAACATTTTCAATTTTGTCGTATTGGGCTTCTTTAGGGATTCTGTATTTCTCTTTTCTATTGATTTAGCATGTCCAAAGACGGTAGTAAGTATAAGTGAACGTTACCGCCCACATCCCTAGCACAGTCTACAACATAATGAAACATTAATAACCAATTGGATTCTTTCTGACGCCTTATCATCTATTTATCATTTCGATTAAATGTTAGTCATTTAAATTTCGAAATCCAAAGCGATGCCCGTATGTTTGATTATTACATTATATTTATGATAAAGTATTGTTTTCTTGCCGACACATTTCGTTCAAATTAGCATTTAAAAACAAAGAACTACCGAACAAAATACAGTAGCCAAATGGTTATTTTTTTTAATTTTATCCAAAGAATCGTGAGTTCGACTCGTACTTATTTTTTAACAATGTAATCCTAGTACAAAAATGTGAAAATAAGCATTTCGCAATCTGTCAATGCCTGTAAGCTTCATTCTTTTTCAATTATTTTTTTTAAATATATTTTTTGTGTTCCTTATTCTATTACCTTGATCATTATTTTAAGATTTTCTAGCCTTTTTTATAACAGAATATTTTTTTTCATATACAAAAGTGCAATATAGGCTTAACAACAGAATATGTATTTGTTGTAATTACTTATTCGAGTTCATTTAATAGCACATTTCCCGTTAAGCTGATGGAAAAATTAAACAGATAAAATGAACCTGCGGTCGCTTCACATATCGATGATACGTCGTAGGATGAACTTGTTATTTACAAGTAACAAGCACACCCTTTACTTAGAATTTCTTATCTGATTTTATGTTAACCCATAATCTGAGGGAAGCCGGAAGCCAATTATCCGTTGCCACCAGTATAGAGCCAGTACAGATAGCCTGCACA